>NW_023276391.1:0-77060 GCF_013357705.1 Chelonus insularis | reverse complement strand
GAAAATTCTAATATGATGTACCTACCTCCGAACCAATCACGTTCTTTACTCTCCGATTCGCACTTTTTACTAGTGTTTGTCTCTTTCTACTGACAGTTACTCCGAACCAATAAGCAACGTTCTTTTTCAATAGTCGGGCTGTGATTGGATCGGAGATACATTCACAATCAGCATAAGTGGAAAATCGAATTCTGTTCTGGTACTGAGTCTTGAATTTCAAGAATCTTACTCTCACAATGCCTCCTAAAGTAAGTGGAAAGCTGTCAAAAATCTGGCAAAGCCCAGAAAAATATCTCTAAAAGTGATAAGACCAAGAAGAAGCGCAAAAGAAGGAAAGCTATGCTATCTACATTTACAAAGTGCTCAAGCAAGTAAATCCCGATACTGGTATATCAAGTGAAAGCCATGAGCATCATGAATAGCTTTGTCAATGATATTTTTGAACGGATTGCCGCAGAATCATCTCGCCTAGCTCATTACAACAAAAGATCAACTATCACTTCTCGAGAGATCCAGACTGCAGTACGATTTGTTGCTTCTGGAGAGTTGGCTAAAACACGCAGTCAGTGAAGGTACTAAGGCAGTTACCAAATATACTAGCTCCAAGTAAATTTTTATCTTCAGATATTCTAAAACGGTCCTTTCAGGACCACTAAAATATTTCAAAACGTACAACAAACAAGTTGTAAATACTCATCATTCAGACATATATTCATATTAATTCCTATAAATAAAGAAATTTGAGTTACTTTATCTCTTGCATAGTAGTTGACTACTCATGAAATATATTATACATGTTTTTCTCGAGCAAATCCGAAGACGACAGAAACAATAAGAACATTTGGACAATCAATAATACTTAAATATGCAATTTGGAAGTATATTATTGTCTGTAGGAAAAAATAAGAAAAAAAACAAACAAATTACATTGAAGAAAGCTATATTGAATAATTTACTATCATTCAATTGTTTTGAATATTTATTTTATCAAATGATAGGTGATTAAAAATAATCAGTATAAAAAAAATACAGATTTGTAAATTGATTGTTATTTTCATGTTGTGGTTGATTTAAAAATATTTATGTTAAATATGACACAAAGTATTCTAAAGAATAAGGAGAAAAGAGATAGTAGAACCAAAAATACTTTGTTCAATAGTCTATGTATATGTAACTATTGGTCTTCCATCTTAATGTAATCAATTATTAGAATTTATTGGAATACACAAGGTACGAAATATAATCAATTAAAGGAGTTTTAAGAACTATTTTTTATATTTAAATGACAACAATGCATAATAATAATAATAATGATAAAAACTCAATAATAAAATTGCATTGTGAATTGAAGTCAATATTACCCAGAATTTTCATTTTTGTTATGCAACGATTTTACCCATCATTTAATCTTTGACGATTAAAATGACTTTTAAAGTAAATGGTTTAGAACGTAGTAAAGTCAACGTAGAAAATTTGTTGGCCCTGAGAAGGGCCGTTTGTTGATAAAATAAAATGTAGTTTAACCACCAAATCCGTAAAGAGTACGTCCTTGACGTTTCAATGCGTAGACAACATCCATAGCAGTGACTGTCTTCCGCTTAGCATGTTCAGTATATGTAACAGCGTCACGAATAACGTTCTCAAGGAAAACTTTCAACACTCCACGAGTTCTTCATATATCAATCCTGAGATACGTTTGACTCCACCACGTCGAGCCAGACGACGGATTGCAGGCTTGGTAATACCCTGATGTTGTCACGAAGAACTTTACGATGCCGCTTAGCGCCTCCTTTCCCCAATCCTTTTCCTCCCTTGCCACGACCAGTCATGATTACTAGTATTCAAAGTGATTAAGGATATAATTTGAAACGAAATGAATGTTCAAGTCAGTCACTGAGCTAACTTATATACTCTTTGGCCATCCCTACCATATTTCTCAACGAATAGCCGTCAATCAGAATTTATTCCCCCGTAAGACCTCGTGAACCAATCATATAACAGCTGTTACAAAGAAGAGAATATATAACGACAGATTTCGCTGGCGAGGGTATCTTTCTCGTTGACGTCGTCTTGTACGAAGGTAACTAGTTATACTATACTGCGATATGGCTCGTACTAAGCAAACTGCTCGTAAATCTACCGGAGGTAAAGCCCCTCGTAAACAACTCGCCACCAGGCTGCACGTAAAAGTGCTCCCGCCACCGGAGGAGTCAAGAAGCCTCATCGATATAGGCCTGGAACTGTCGCGCTCCGGGAAATTCGTCGTTACCAAAAGAGCACTGAACTTCTCATTCGTAAACTACCTTTCCAACGGTTGGTACGTGAGATTGCCCAGGATTTCAAGACTGACTTGAGATTCCAAAGCTCAGCTGTTATGGCACTTCAGGAAGCCAGTGAAGCATACTTAGTGGGCCTTTTTGAAGATACCAACTTGTGTGCTATCCACGCCAAACGAGTAACCATTATGCCTAAGGATATCCAACTTGCTCGTCGTATTAGAGGAGAGAGAGCATAAATTGCTTCATTAATCAACGGCCCTTTTTAGGGCCTACATATTATCATACAAGAGCTACTCAATTCTGATTTCATATATTTTAAGACTAAACAATAAATTGTCCATAACAAAAAATTCAATTCAATTTCGCGTATATATCATTCCAAAAGATAATTTGTAAAAATCCTTAGTATCAAAACTTTTTAAAATCTAAATTTTTAAATAAACAAAATTGAAAATTATATTATTTTTTATTTTGTATACTTATTAAATAGACATTAAAAACTTCTATTCAGCAAATTTTAAAAATTTCATTATTTGATGACTATTTTTCTAAGTAATTGATACATAAAACAATAATGAGATTACAGAACAAAAACAGTTCTATTTTAATATGTACTTTTTACGTACATGTAAAAAGTTAATGAGAGTAAATTGTGCAATTTGTATCAGCAGAGAAATTTTCTATATTGAGAATAAATTGTTTGGCCCTAAAAAGGGCCGTTGTATTTTTAATGAAAAAATTCCGTTAGTATAAATTTATTTTTTAGCAGCTATCTTTTTAGTTGATTTAGCTGCTTTAGGTGTAGACACTTTCTTGGGTTTAGGTGCTTTTGGTTTAGCAGTTGGTGCTTTAGTTGCTTTCTTAGCCTTAGGAGCTGTTGTTTTGACTTTAGATTCCTTTGTAACAGCTTTTACTCCTTTTTTTTCAGCTGCTGTCTTGGTTTCCTTTTTAGGAGCTGCTTTCTTTGGAGCTGTTTTTTGACCTGCAGTTTTTTTTGCTGCAGGTTTCTTAGTAGTGGGAGTTTTCTTATTCGATGCGGTTTTCTTGGCCGTCGTAGTTTTAGGCTTAGATTTCGTAGTAGTTGCTTTTGTTACATGAAGCTTGAATGATCCGTTAGCGCCTTTACCTTTCACTTGAACTAAAGTACCGTCAGTAACAGCAGACTTCAAGAACTTTTTGATGAATGGAGCGTGTTTCTCAGCATCTACTTTGTATATAGTGGCGATATACTTCTTAATAGCTTGTAGGGATGATCCATTGCGTTCAGCCAAAGTTTTAATGGCTGCTTTAACCATAGAAGCAGTGCTTGGATGAGACTTAGCTTTAGCGTTCGAATTTTTTGCTTTCGGTGCTTCGGCTTTTTTTGGTGAAGCTGCTTTAGCGGTGGCCTTATCTTCAGTCGCTGAAGTCACAACAATTATAGCTTTTTCAGTCATTTTTAAAATGTTTTCACAAACTGAGTACAGTGTTAACTGAATTTTGTTTCGTATAAAAATTAATATGCCAATAAACAGCGCTATACACATAATTGAGCGCGGACCATGAAGAGTCGCCGTGTTGGTTTTCGATACTAGCGCCACAACACTTTCCAACTTTTAGTATTAAATTTTATTCAATTCTTTGATAATTATCAATAAACAATAAACTTAAATTCAGTTACACTGATACAAATTACTAAATGAACGTTTGCTGATTACAAAAGAGTTTCTCTCCTAGATGATATTTACTTGTAATCAATTATTTCTAATTCAATCATAACTACAGTTTATAATTCATTGACATTTAAAGACATTAAATTGTTAGTGCTCATTTTTGTATGAAAAAATATTTGCATAAATTGTGATAAAAAATATTAGAAGAGTTATATTATTGATATAAATAAATATCATTCTGATACCATCAAAAATAAAGGTTCTATAATGGTATTTTGTAATGACAAACACACAATGTTTCCGACTCAACACATTTTTTGAATAAAAATCACTATATTATTAATAATTTATTATTATTATTATTATCATTTCTAGTAATAGATGTTTTGGTAGACAATATTGTTCGATAAAATGAGGGAATGTTTTGTTTCGAATAATTATTTTCTGTATATAATGGAAAGAAAATAAATCGTATAACAGTAAAATATCTTTTTTTTTAGAAAAAGCAATTAAAGTAGTATGTTTCTTATTTCTGTATTTTAGTTTTTATATGGTAAGTGTTTGGGAAAAAATTTGTGAAATATTATGAAAAAATGATCTTCACCGACTTAAAAATTGTGATGTATAGTTATTAACAATAATATTTTAACCCAATCTTTTTATTAATACTAATGGTTTCATCGGAAGAAAATCGTTCACATTTTCGTCCTATTATGTATTTTATAGTTTTTCTATTATAAATAGAAAGAGAACGGAAAAAAAAAAAATAATGACTTATTAATCAACTCATTTAAAATAAAGTATTTTTATTAAAAATACAAAACTCTATCGTGAAATCAACAAATATAGGAATTTTTTTTCCATCAATACTTATTGTTTGGAATAAAAACTTTTACGCCACTAACTCTTAGCAGTTAACAGAGCATAAACGTACGGGATTGGTTCGGAAATACACCACATCAAATATCCAGTTGACACCACATTGCTGTAGTGGGAACAAGGAACTCTTATTTTATTGGTTCGGAGATACACTACAAAATCCATAAGTCTGTACCGCATAGACTGATCTGACATCTACTGCTTTTCTGTCGTCTCGAGTATTAACTACATAAAATAAAAATCATGTCTGGTCGTGGGAAAGGAGGCAAAGTCAAGGGAAAGTCCAAGACCCGGTCAACACGAGCTGGATTACAATTCCCAGTCGGACGTATCCACCGGATGTTACGCAAAGGTAACTACGCTGAACGAGTTGGTGCTGGAGCTCCAGTCTACTTGGCTGCAGTTATGGAATACTTAGCTGCTGAAGTTCTTGAGTTAGCAGGAAATGCTGCTCGTGATAACAAGAAAACCAGAATTATTCCACGTCATCTCCAGTTAGCTATCCGTAACGACGAAGAGTTAAACAAACTTCTGTCTGGAGTTACTATTGCTCAAGGTGGAGTTCTTCCTAACATCCAAGCTGTACTTCTCCCTAAGAAGACTGAAAAAAGCAGTGCTTAGAAAATTTAAACCCAAACGGCCCTTTTTAGGGCCAATAATATTTCTTATAATGAAACTCGAAGTTCTAAACACATTATCAAAATATGAACGTATTAAATCTTCATTACAGCTCCGTCTCGTATATGATTAATGTTTAAAAAAAATCAGGATTTTAATAGGAGGAAAAAGGTAATAGTGACACCAAGTATTTTGTTGATAAATTACAATCAAAATTCTTTCATTTCTTTCATTTGTTTAATAAAACAAATAACAAATAGTTATTTTTCAGCTCTAAAATTTTTTCTTTATCCAAAATTATCTTTATTATATGCAACAAAGTACATAATTTTTTTGAAAATAAATAACCCATTGAATTTTAATGAACATAATATATGTAGAAGTTAAAATACTTGGCTTGTAATGATCTGACAACCTTTTGTATTATTTTTAACAATACAGTTTTATTAAAATAGTGTTTTGTTGGGGTATGTAGTACAAGTTATATTATTATTGGTCGCTACGATATTTTACAAGTAAATAATGAATTATTATAAAAAACAAAATCATGTTTTATTAAAAATCTATGGAGTATTGTAGGAAAAATAATCCTACCATCTTCAGATGACAATAAAACCTCGCGCTATGTACAAGTCCTAAGTGACTCTGCAAATAATGAAAGATCTTATTCTTAAATAATTAATCAGAAGAATTTTAAAACAACAAAAATGTTTGAAATCAAATGGAACGCCATGTCATTCATAAAATTAAGTCATTATTTTTATGGATTTCGATTTATAGTGTAAAAAAATATTTGTTCGAATTTTCTATGAATAATTTAAAAAGTAATTTTGTAGATGCACATTTACGATGAATTTTTTTTGCAATTAATTTTTACTTAATTTAAAAAAGTAATTAATTCATAAAAAATTGAAGAAGACTTGGCCCAATTGTTGTCATGTTCTCTATTGATAGAAATATATTCTGATATGGTTCTTAAAAATTGTGCCACGTCTTATGCAATTCTTTTTAAATTAACTTTACAGCTTAAATAACGTGGACGAACAACTTACTACTAATGAAAATTTACAGTATGCACACTCATCACAAGTGCTCCAAAAATCCAAATCAGAATACACGCATAAAAATGATTGTCCCTTTAACGACGTAGCTGATCTTGTTTTAAAATTAATTGAAGGGAATTTTCAGCATATATACATCCAAAATTATTTGACACCTTTCACCGTTTACATGGGAATTGATGAACAATTCCAACTAATCAAATAATCTAAAAATTTAATTGTACATTTTGACAGCACCGCATCACTTGTCAGACGATCGTATATTTAAGATATTTTAGTGTAAAAACAATTAGTCGATTGCTAAAAAGTATAAAATTAGAAATATAATCAATTATACTTCATGTAAATTAATCTCCAGTGGTTACAGAGGAAAAAATGAAGAAAGCTTCGGGTGCTTTTGGAATCCCTCGTGAGCTTCTATTTTTCAGATTTGAAAAGTTAACATGGGCCCATCTACATTGGAAGACAATATAAAACTTGATGAGCACTGTATTTTTAGAGTAAGGATAAAAAAAATTTTCATATAAGTTTGTACTATCAGTCATATTTTTTATGTTTATTGTCATTGTACCTGCCCGAATTCTTTAACAGCTACCTTAATTATTTGTTCAATGGAATTGAAATAAAACATATAGAGGAATATCGTCAATAAACTTTTTTCAAACTATAGACTGATATGCAAAATAGAACAGCTCCATTAATACCCTAGTATATTAAAGCTGGGTAAAGTGGTGGAGTTTTGGAGACATTAAAAGCAGGAATTCGATAAACAAATATTTCGTGTATACCACACTAAGAAAAATCGAGATAGTTGAGCCAACTATCTACATCGAAAAAGGAAAACTAGTTACGGCAACTAATATTTGTAGCTGCTACTCGTAAGTAGTTGGGTGAAAAGAGTAATACAATGAACTATAAAGAGGAGTTGGATGAACTATTTTGGAAAAATTCAAACAACTTTCAGCATTCAACTTCATGAAAGTAGTTAGAGTAACTATTTTTGATAAGTGCAGGAACTAGAAAATAACAACTATAATTTACACAGTTGATTGAACTTCATGGAAGTAGTCAATCAGCAACTGGGAAAGTTAGTTGTAGTGACTATGATAAGTTATATTAATGATATTAAAATAATTGCGATGACCGAAAGCATTGGACTTCGTTTCAGTAGTGACGACAACTACTTTTTAAATATTACAAAAACTGTTTGTTGTAGTCAATGTAACTTACAGATCCATGTTGCTATTTACAGTTGATCGAACTGTAATTTATCACAGATAGAAATAAAAATTTACTTTTAACAATTATTACGTATTATAGAGTTTCATACGTGTTGAGGTTGTTATTGATATGGAGGAAGGACAACGCATTCGTAAAGTGCATGATTATATCCGTCACAAGAATTATTTAAGATTTGATCAGATGGAGTCTAATAGGAAGGTCATGAACGGAAGGTAGTTACAGAACATCAAGTAGTCTGTTTTAATATATAAATTATAAAAATCTATAGTTGTTTTATGATTGAACTTGTTTTTTTTTCGGCTATTAGATTATTCTTTAATAACAAATATTCAAAAGGAAAATACTACAATATACGTGTAATTACATAAAACAATAAATCACTTAACTTTACTGAACACTTTTTAATTGTAAATTGTTTATTTCTTCAGTATTTATAATAAGAGTACACAGAAGATTTTTTGAAGTAATGTTACATTTCAAAATAATTCTCAAACGCTATGCTATGAATGTCAACAGTTTCATATTTCTTACAGTTGATTGGATTAATTAATTTCAAAGTATATTTTTCTGTAATTAAACAACAATAACAATTCTTAGGAATTACAATAAATGAATTAGTACAGAATATTATAATATAAGAAAACGATGCAAATCATTAAAATTTCTTGTTACAAATAGCATAGAGTTAAATATAGAGCTTTATACGTGATAATGTTATTATTGAATTGAAGAAAGAACGATGCTTTATAGATCAACATATTACGAGAACCTTATTTTAATTAAAGGAATTCCTGACGAGACATGATGCCTTAACTTAGCATTTATTTTCGTACAAATGTATTTTAAATTTTGTTTCAATTGATTTTGTGAATTGATCATTCCTGTTCTGAAATTTTAAAGACAGAAATTCCTCTAATTCGAACAAGCGACTCGCGTTCCTTAGATCAACCACTTTTACAGTTCTATTGTTCAATATAAAACTTTTTAATAGTTTCAACAACTTGAACTTCAACTTGCCTTTAATAAAGGCAAATGAAAATCCTAGAACGCATCATACTTGACATTTGTCAATGTTATTTTTTCAACAATAGTGCAGTCGAATTTTAAAATTACTGTTTTTATATGAAAATCTGACATAAAATAATTTAATGTCAGTGATATTTCTAAAACATTTAATTCAAAAAGTCGGTCAAAACTACTACTTAATTGAAATATGAATGAATTTCGAATGGGGTGTATTAGTCAGGAAGCAATTAATTATGTTTCTCTCAACTTTTTGAAATCCTTTTATCGTTAGTTTTTCTAATGCTGTAAAAAGCTGATCCCAATCTCTTCACATATCCCATTTTGAAGCTAAATATTTTTCAAGTGTAATATAAAGATTTTTTATACTGCTCCTCCATAAGCTTTTTATAAAAATATAAAAAACGTCAATAATTGTTAGATCTAAGTTTTTTCAGTGGAATTCGTTCAATATCGACTGAATAAGATCACTGATGACTCTCTATCTAGTCTTGTAAAATTATTTATAGCAATTACAGGCTGTTATAAACAAATTAACTCCGCAAGAGTACATATAGAGTCATTGGAGACCTCATCTAGTCGATATTAAACATATTCCGCTGGAAAAACTCAAATCTGATAATTATTGACGTTTTTTAATTATTTATAACAATTACAGGCTGTTATAAACAAATTAAATTTGCAAGAGTAGATATAAAGTCATTAGAGACCTTATGTAGTCGATATTAAACATATTCCGCCGGAAACACTTAAATCCAACAATTATCGACGTTTTTTTATTGTTAATAACAATTACAGGCTGTTATAAACAAATTATAGTGGCGAGAGTAGATATAAAATCAATTGTTTATTGAAAAATATTTTTTTATTTAGCTGATATTTTGTTTTAACAAATATTTTTTTGCAGTTAAATACGCGAGATCTATTTTTATTATTTAACCAATATTCAACCGTTATATACGTCGGATATATAAAAAATATTCTAGTTATTTAACCAGTTGTTAACTAGTTTTTAACTCATATTAACTTGTTTTATTCAGTTAAATACCTAATATTTAACCGGGATTTAACTGTGAATACCCAGTTAAATACGCGAGTTATTTAACTGCTTTTTAACCGTTTTTTAACCGAGAAAAAACGGTTGAATTTCGGTTCGATTATTTAACCGGAATTTAACTGGTTTTTTTTAGTTTATAGAAACCGCGAGGGTAGGCGATTGGCATGTAAATTATGACATTCCTTTAATACAATTGATTTAATTGCTGATGATGTAGCATGAACAAAGGATTCTCTACTGAAGTTATTGTTGTAAAAAATGCCAAGTTTAATAATTGTCTTTGAAGTTAGATTCTCTTGCAGAAATAATGTTTGCATTTCTCGATCATAACTTCCTGTAGTATGGCCGATAATGAATGTATGTAAAACTCTGCAATTTTTTGATATTCCTTCAATAATTTTTGATAAAATTATGATTCCCGACAAATCTGATTTTTATAACGAATTATATGCTGGTTGCAAGATAATTGGAACAACTGCAACTGCAACTTCTTGTGTTAAAATAAAATAAAAAATTGACTGTTTAGAAAGCGCAATAACTTTACAACAATTATATGGGATTTTATGTTGTAAAAATAATGTTATAATCGACACAATCTAAATGATGTTGGCACTACAAAACAAGCAGTCAGCAAGCAGCGCCACAAGCGGTCTATATCATAGACCAGTATGTTTGTCACTCAAAGCTGTTACGCTTTCTTTTTAATTGCAATTGTACTTATCAAAATTAATTCTTTATGAAATCAACAATTGTGATATTTTTATCTTTAAAATCATGGAATTGTTGAAATACCACTGTCAAGAGCCTTGTTTTATTGGTAGAAGTAATCGATCAGTTCCGGACGATCATTTCAGCAATCTTCATGATGATATTATGCAAGATACTGTCAAATACTTTTTATTTAAAGACACATTTGCAGTTATGTCGTGCTCAAAATTTTTACCCTTGAGCACTACAACTGAAATCTGGAGACTAACTATTTGGCTGATGTGTTGGGGAATCCTTTGGAAGCTGGGATTTGGGATCACTGGGGAGCTTGGGAAAAGCGCGGGAAACGTTTCTGCTGTAGGATCCAAGGGAATAAGATGGGAATGGGTTTTCTATGGGTGTGCTCGGGTTTCAGACTTTTTATGCTACAGAGAATGAATCTCCAATCAGCCTTTTTATTTCAGTAAATGTAAGGTAAAGAATGTATCTTATGTTACCAGGGGTTGATGAGGTTATTGCTTCGAGTATGTTCTTGTATGACCTTAAGGAATGTATTTTTCTGGTTTTAGCTATAAGAATATAGTTGCAATTTCTGACTTACCTTTCGATGAAAGTCAGCTTGCTCTTTGGTATAGCTTTATTGGAACGAGTGAATTAGCAACGAGATTAATCGACAATAATTAGTGCGAAAGATTTTCTTGGACAACCAGCGTGCCGAGTAACGACGACAAGAAATTCACAGTAATGCAGATGACTTGGACAACTTGCCCTTGGAAATGTAAAATCACGTTCTACAATAGAACGTAGGGTTATCCTCCTGCGTCCTGAAGCGAGCTATATAGTAGCTATTTGTAGTTTTACAAAATTTATATAGAAATAAACGAGTCGATGACCCGGGTACGGGACGGCAAGCTATACAATTATTTGATCTACAATGATATGATCTTAATTATATGGATTCGGACAGGCGTTACAAATAGTATTTTCGCAGATTCTCGCGGACTCGCCCAAATGCCCTTGAAAGATGAGGAAAATTATGGGTGAGCTCACTAGCGAGTGTCGTCCTCCGATGTAGATCTTGCAGACTTGTCCTTGCCGGGACTGCAGGTCTGGCGTTATACGTCGATGAGAGTCCTGGAGAACCGCCATGACTACACGGCGTCCCTCGGAGGTTTCAGCGGCTCGTGCAGAGTCTCTCCTGGCGTCCTGGATGCAAAATCAGCAGGCGGCCACGATCCCAGCCTCGTTCTTCCGGCTCCCGGTCTAACGTTTCCGGTGATTACTGTGATAACTTTTCTACGAGCTCAAGGAGCGTCGTTTGTACGTGCGTATTCAGCGACGGCGGAAGCTCAACTACTATAGTCGAACTGAGAAGAGAGTTCCTCAGATGTTTGGCAGAGCCGGAGATCCCCACTCTCGGTCGTCCCCACTACTTAAATTTATATTTGCGCATGCCCTGTGAGAAACCGATTCACGCTCAAGAAATGGATACGCACTATGTAGAAAATAGATCCTTTTCTCGTTTTCGAAGGATATTATTTAAATTAATGCACAGTATATATCATAATTATTATAAATTAATTGTTTAATATATATAGTGATGAGTATCTAGCGCTTTATTACAATAGTTGAAATATTATCTATACATGTTTTATTGATATGTACGTGGTTCTGCCATTTGAAGAATATTTTTACAAAAAGAAATATGTAACATTCTGTATTATGCAAAAAAAGCATTAATTAACAATATAAATGAAAGTGGAAGGTAGAGTACTGTTGGACGAAAAAAATTTTTTTTATAATTAATATTTATCATTCTGTCTTACATTAGGTTACATATTATGCTTAATATTTTTCTAGGTTAAATATGTGAGTAAATTAGTAATATTATCTTATTACTTTTGTACATTTGTTTATTATTCAACTTTTTGATCTAATCATTGTTATTTTTTTTACTTGCAACGATCTTGAACGTGACCTTATTCTTTCTGAGGCCAGTGAATATGAAGGTGTCAAGATAAGCGATTAACAATTATTCTAAATCACTTTCTTCCCGGTATTATAAAAAAAACAAAATGACAATAGAAGAGCAGTTGTCACCATTGCCTGGAAGTCTTCAGAAAAAATGTTCTCCAAGTACAATGATGCAAATGAGGCCGTCAAGTCCACCTGATCAAGTAGTGCTGGTTCCATTTCAGATTCAGGATCAGATAGCAGTGATGATTCTAAAGATGATTCTGGGCCTTTGTCTCCAAAAGAACCTTTTACACCGCCTTCTTTCTCTCCCAAAGTTCCTGTAGAAGAACCACTTTCTGCAACAGAGTCTAAATTCAGGTGGGATCTCAAGACATGTTTCAGAATCCAATTTTAAGATTACCAAAAGGTCACAGGAGTTCTCATTGAACGGTAGAATAAATGTTTTTATTGATATTAAATATAAATAACACAAATGATTTTTTATGTTGACACTTTAATCATTTGTGTATATAAAAAAAAGTGGAGAAAATATGTAGAAAGATATTTTTATTGAAGGACATTTATTCACTACAGGTGACTCTTATGACAATAGAAATATTTTTTGTATGATTTGAGTATGATTGATATTGATATTTTTGAAATGTATAACGATATTAGGTCAAAAACGGATTTAGTATACATTTTTAAATCAAATCTTTTCAAAACATTGAATTTAGTCCATTTAAAATAATTGTTTATTGAAATTTGACTTTTATTCTGCTTCAAAATAATTATCAAAACATCAGACATAAATGTTATCTATCATACAACCGTGAATTTTCGAAATTATTAACAGCTGAAATGGATCTTCTATCACTTTAAAACAAAAAATTGCACTTAACACTATATTACATCAATAATTTACATTTATTTTCAACAGTAACGTTGATCTCTATCACTAAAAGCAGTATAAAAAACCAATATTATTTCATTACAGCTTATCAACGCCACTGATACCAGCTATGACATCAGTTCGATCACTGTTGGTGCCAATGTCATCCATGGGAATCTCTCCTCTGGGTCAGCAGAGCAGCAGTTATCACCATTGCCTGGAAGTCTTCAGAAAAAATGTTCTCCAAGTACAATGATGCAAATGAGGCCGCTAAGTCCACCTGATCAAGTAGTGCTGGCTCCATTTCAGATTTAGGATCAGACAGTACTGCAGAGTTTAAATTCAGGCAGAATCTCAAGACATATTTTAACAAGACTGCAGTGCAAACTGGTGATCCGAATTCCAAAAATAAGCCTATTCAGGTAAACATTTATTTATTTATTATTAATATAATTTTTCAAAATAATTTTTATAATAACATTATTTGGTCTTTTAAATCAGGGTGAAGCTACTCGACGTGACAGTTTTCCTAAAGAAGCTTCTCATGAGATACGAGACGGAAGATCTGAAACAAATCACATGAATAACGACTGGGAGATGAATGACCCATTGAAGAGAACAAAAAATACAAAAATGATGGGAGCGTTGAGTAATAATGAGCAAAACTCTGATTCAAAAAATAAAAAAAAAGCTCAAGAGCAGAGATCTCAGTTACAAGATAAACCAAAGCCGCCAGATATACGAAAACATGGAAGACCACGGAAAACTGTGGATGAAACAATAAAAGTACGAGAAGTCATCCAATGTCAATCGATGATGCAAAAACAAAGAGAAGTAAGCCACGTAGTGTGTGTACTCTTAAAAAGAAAGCTGAGAAACGAAGATCTCGATTGAGTGTTTCATCAAGTAAAGATGGAAGAACTAATAAAAATAGTGGGTCTGAAGACGATCCTCGTTCCTATTTCCAAAATTTTCTGCTTCAGTAAAATGTGCGTAGAAAATAATAGTACTTAATGAGTTTCATGGTACTACGAAGAGGCAGTATCCTTGTATATTGTATGTCAGGAGCTTCTTCTTCAGCAAATTGTATATACGAATGCGGTACATAAACAATATTAATGAAAACTATAGACGGATATAAAGTACAGATTAATTTGTATAATATAAATACTGTATACATTCTTATATACAACTAATTAGTTATTAGTATGTAACAAAAAACGAACATCAATACATATTCTTTACATGAGTATCTAATTTGTATAGGGATTGCTACAAAAGGATTGTTCTAGTAGTTAGTACAGACAAAATTACATGTAAGAAAAGTTTAATTAATAATTAAGAAGTAGATTTAATTGACTGAATGAATCGAAATAAAAAAATCAAAAGAATAACAGGCAGTAAGTTGCTCATGTATACTAAATTGTTTATGCTATCGAATGCAATTATAGCAAAAATCCAAGTTATCTTCAATTGTGAGATGTTGATCAGGGTTTTATTGATAAGTCAGTAGAGTTTAAAGAAACTTTATCAGCAATGGCTGTATCAGATGATAGAAAATTTGGTGCCGTTGGAACAATGTTTTCTGGCACTGTTGATATTTTTATTGCATTCAGCCTGCACGTGCTCTTCATGTTCCTGGTGCTCACAGGATGCTTGTAACTGGGTAAGAATTTTTGCCTACTAAATGTTATGGACCTGCTAACACAAGCAACTCAGAAACTGCTGTTAGTATTGTCGTTGATAATAGGATTTGTACTCATAACATTCCTTTAAGACGAAAGTTTATTTCGACATGTATTTTATTTATAGTGCTGATAAATTGTTCATGAGGCTTACCAGAGAACATTACATCATGGATATCGTCTTGAAAGCTCATATTATGTGAGATCTGTTATGAGACAATATATTCCACTTTTATAAGAATATTTATTGTAGAAAAAATTGATTAAGTTATTTATATTATTTTAGATTTAAATTCTTGTCTATGTATAAATGCAATGTACTAATTTAATTCCTCTTTAACTGATTCCTCATTTAATTTGCCATGAAACTTTCATTGTATAAAATTTTTTATTAAAATTAAATAAAATCAAAGCAATGAACTGTACTGGTTATATTTTATTTTGTACCTATATTTACATCCAATTATTTTACTTCATGTAGAATAATTTAATTTAAAAACAAATCACTTCATTTTCCATATATGTTGTGTAATTTTGCATTCTAATGCTGCAGCTCTAATGACCTCTACAACCAATCCGCGCGTAGGAAATAAATACGCTCCAGTCAAAAAGCAGTGCTTCTTCTGGTTTCCAGTGGCTAGCGCTACCCTTTTGATTCTCTGTGCGGAAAAAGCTTAGAAAAACTTTCCAAAGCGAGATAAATATTTTATTTTATTTTCTTATAATACTCTCATTATCTAATATATATTAAAATATTATTTGCTTGCTTAAATTAACGTTTATTTCAATACTTTTCATTCTAACCCTCTCAGCTGCTCTATCAGCATCGCTTTTCTTTTTCTTTATCTCTCTTTTCTCCTATTTTCTACTTTCTGCTTTCCATTTTATTGCTTAAAAGTAGAAATAACATAGATTAAAATTAATTTTACTTTAGATTTTAAGTGCTTTCATTAATAACCTATTAATAGCTGCTCCAATATTTTATAAGGTTTTGACCATTTTGCACGTTCATTTGTTGCTGCTAATTAATCATTTTTTTGAGTTCCTATCTTAGTAAACATGGATCAGGTAATTATAGATTATAAGAAGCATCAAAAGAGGACAGCATGGACATCATCAACAGCTTTAGCTGACAAACGAGGACGAAGTTTCAATCGCCAAATGCAGGCTAACATTTTTGTAGTTCATGAATTTATGACTGCAGAATTTAGAAACAATGGACCGATTATTCCAATTCATCGTGTCAGGTAACTTTTACATTTCATTTACAATAAGTAATTAGCTTAAAAGACTATTTCCATTATTACTGTAGAATGACATAGTTCTATTATTAGTTGATAATGTTTACTCTAATTTTTGTATATGTGACTTGTCACTTTCGGTTGGTTTGTTCAACAATTAATAGCAAAAAATTTTTTATAGAGAAAGAGTAGCAAGTACCTTGAAAATCAGCGTGAAATCGGTGGATAAATATGTGGCTATTGGAGAAGCTGATGGAATGTTCGATACACCAGGAAAAGAACGGCCTAAATCAGTGAGCAAAAGAAAAATAGAAAAGGAAGTCCAGGATCAAATCATCAACCTTATCTACACTTTGTGTGCTCAATATTTTCTATTGATATAATTTAACGCAAAACCGACACTGTTCTTTTTTTTGTGAATTTGCTTCATTAAAGACGATAAAGTTAATGTTAATAGATAACTTGTTTGCATACTTGTAAAGTATGTGAGTTGAAATTCTCAAACTACTCTACTTAATTACACTTGGAATTTTTTAAATTGTAATTAGACTACTTTTCAATGAACATATTAATCATTCATGTTTAAATGGAAATTTTTCTTTATTTTCTGTAGTTTTACAAACACTTTTAATTATTTTGTTCTTATTTGCAACCAATTTGCCAAGAAATTCAACTCAACTCAATATATAATTATGCATGAATTGTTCAAAATAATGTTTTAGTAATTGTAATAATGCCAATATATTGCTAAGGACTGATACGATATTTCAAATACTTTAGGAGTGTTATTATTTAAATGTCCACACAAAACCAAGTATTCGTATTTGTATTTCAACGCTTTATGAGATAAGAATATTTATATTTAAAGACATTTCTGATGGTGTCTTTTACACATCAAGTTGTTTGTAATGTTATATCGTCACCGAAATGACAAATTATTTCAATATTAACTTGATACTTGGAGCTGTCTGGATATATTGTGTGTTGCATTTACAAACATTTCATCACTTGGAAATTAATTTTTTCAACGCAAATCAATTTTTATTTAATAAAGAAATGATTGAGTTAATTACACAATTGTAGTATTTATTCAACTGCATTACGGCGTGTTACTGATTTTTTGCGCATTCTTTGAGCCGAACAAATGCTTGTAATGATTTTAATTACTTCTTCGTGTATTTCTCAACTTTTACTGAACCATTAGTGCGATCTGTTGTGCTTTTTGCATGTGCCGAATACTAAAAATCATTATATCTTATAACAGCGTACTACAATTGTTCACAAAACTTAATCATGCCTTTCTTATATGAAGATTATTTTGCTCCTGCTGCATTTAAATGCATTCGACCCTGCTTGCGTGTTTTAGGTCGCACTGTAACTATTGCCTTACTACTTACGGAGATCAGGTGCATAGATTTCTCTTTTATAATTTATATAATTCTATTTTTTTTTTTGGTAATTGCATCGGTTAATCACCACATCTTTGATCATCTTAAAAGTTTATTATATCGTATAATTGTTTATGCTGAAAAAAAACATGTATCCATCGATTTATTTCTGTCAACAATATATATAAACGATGAAGACATACATGATGGAGGCAAAATGATATATTTCATACATATAGTTCCATTGCTTTAAGAAATTATCGAAATTAGTGTCACGATTGTCATTCTTACCATAAACCGATTATGTGCTTTCCGCACCCTATATATGCATATCAAATTAAGTAGTATAATCACCTCTACAACATACGAAATTTTCAAAGTTATAAGAGCTGTGGGGGTCAACGATACAATTACATTCTTTTTACTTTTTTATTATATTATTTTATTTTACTGCAACGAAATAATTTCATTGTATTTCGAAAACTCGAAATAAGATGACTTTTTCGAAACAAATCTTCTGTAGCATGATTTTTGCACTCCTTTGTTTCTATGCATTGAACTGTTTTTACCCAAAAAATTGCAACTATAATTACATATACACTACATTACCACCAATCTATCATAAGGATAGAAATCTCGCTACAGGAGACACGTCACATAGCACAGACTTCTAATTCTTTCTTCTTTTGTACCAATTCTTTAAGATCTAGGAAGATAAAATTTGATGGAAAACGGGATACATTAAGGAAAATTCTGCATGATATGGGTTTCACATTCAAACGCCGAAATGCAACCCGATACATAATCGAGAGAAAGGATGTTGCGTTACTAAGGCGACAATTTCTCAAAAAATACATGGAATTGAAGAAAAAAACATGTATCCAGTATGGCAAGACGAAACGTGGACGTTCCAGAGAGGAACTCATAAAACGTTTGAATGGCAAGATAGTAATCCACGAAGCTGTTCGGTTCGGACCAATGACTCAGGAGCTCGGTATATTGTATGCCATGCCGGTGGAAGAAATGGATTCGTACCGGAAGCATCACTTTTTATATGCTCATCGAAAAAACCGAGAAAGGAAGATGACTATCATGGAGACATGAATGCAGAAATGTTCACGAAGTAGTTGAAAGAGAGGCTAATCCCCAACTTAACTCAACCATCAGTCATTATTATGGATAATGCTGCATATCATTCAGTCCAGGTTTGTATTTTGTCTGAAATCTGACACATTTTAGTAATTACATTGTTTGCAAAAAAATCCACGAACGTTCGTTACTCATACATTTATGTTATGACAACTCGTGAAAATTATAAAAATTACATGTATTTATCTTCTAGATTGAAAAACAGCTAACAACTTCGTGGAATAAAAGCAATCTACAAGAATGGTTGCAGAATCACAAAGTAGCATTCGACAAGTCCCTTCGCATGGTCTTTTCCTATTTTGGAAAAGCTAACGCTCTTCTAACGTCACGTACTCTTTTTTTTAAGTTTTATTGCTTTTCGCCACGTGGGTTTTCCAAAAGCAATAAAATATCTAAAAAAATGACTTCCTCAACTATTCTTCGAAATCCTTTCTATTTTAACGAAATCTTAGGAAAACTCAAAAAATAACTTGAGTAATAATCGTTAACCTCAATCCTTAAGTTTATTGCTATTCATTTTTAGCTTTTCTTAAAATATATTTTAAATAATTATGTGAAATAATTAAAATACATTCAGACATTACACCATTATTTCCATTATTATGGTAAAATGTTTTCACTTTTCTCTTATCTAGAGTACCAACATCTGCAGATGTTTCTGATAGAGGTATAGAAGATAAATGATTTGTATTGAAAATATGAAAAGCAAGATGCGTTGCAGTTTCCAGGATATCTTTTACATATGGATCAACGTGCGTCAGTGCAGCTATATTTATCTTTTTCGCATTCTAACATTAACAATCTCTCAATGAATGCATCTGAGTAAGTAGTTGCAATAATAATTGTATGATATTTATTATCCATGATTCGAATTCATTAACTTTTTGGCTTTTTTATGAAACTAATAACGTTTGAAATTCTATTGAGGAAATTGATTTTCATAGCTTTTTCTACATAATAAAATTTCATTACTTATTTATTATTTCAAACCGTTTTCTACATACTCACATCTTCTGAAAAATGATGATTGAATCAATTACAACAATTTTCTACTTAAACGGGAAGTTAATAATATGCAACCAGATTTTTGCTTCCATTCTATGAAGGAGTACATTTGGTTCACATAATTGTAGCTTACAAATCAAAAGTCATCGCAAGTAATGACTATAAACCTTATCGATAAAATATAATTACTTATTGTAGCATTAAATTATAGGATGCACCAGTGCTGGTCCACATTTCAATTTATTGAGTGGAGAACATGATGGTCCTGATGACAGTATTAGACATGTGGAAGATCTTGGAAATATTGAAGCTGGTTCTGATGGTATTATCAAAGTCAATATTACTTACAAAAACATTCAACTTAGTGCGGCTCATAGTATTATTGGAAGAACGATTAAGGTAACTTTTGTTTTATATTATTTTTAATTATCAATTTCACCTCTAAGAAATGTATTTTTTATATTTAATAATAACAAATTATTAATATTAATGGAATTGACAGATATTAGAATAATATATATTTTTTGAATTAGGTTTATGCTGACATTTATAATTAAAGAAAGAGTGGATACGAACTTTTGAAAACAACTGGAAATTATTGTGCACGTTTGACTTGCGGAGTAATTAGAATAACTACATCAAATATAATACAACTGCCACAAGCAAAAAGTTTCTCAAAAATGTAATATTATTTAATTTAGATTTTACAATTTTAGAATAATACACAATTTAGAAGATGAAAATACTTTATTCCTGTGGAAATGTATTACAAATACATTAATGACATGTACTAAATAAGACTAGTGCATTTTATTTCCGACTTTTTTCTTATCACTAATAACTAGTTAGGTTTTCTAAAACTAATTTCCTTCAATAAATAATAAACAGTCTCTTTTGATAATAAAATAACTTATAAATGAAATACTCAACATTCGATACATGAGAATTCTAAACATTAATCGCTCACTGGGTAAATATAAGTACTATTATTAGATGATATTGTGCTTATTATGTTGAAGGTAAATCTCTGCCAACTCCTGCGAATTAAGCCTTATAGGATTCATATTTTAAATTTAGCCGCGTGCGTATAAATACAGTACTACTTTTTTCGCGCTTGCGCGCAATCAATTAAAAAATATGGTGGGGACAACCGAGAGTGGGGATCTCCGGCTCCGCTAAACTTCTGAGGAACTCTCTTCTCAGTTCGACTATAATGAATTCATCTTCTTGGTTGGTAAGTATGTCTCACACTTGGCAATTTAATTTACTCTTGATAAATCCATCCTTACTGTTTGAATTATGTATCACAACGTATTTCTTACAGTTTCAATTGATCAGTGGTTTTAAACATGATTTGCATGGGTATAAATACAATTCATCCCCTCCAAAACAAAGATTCCAGAATGTTTTAATTTTGATTTAATCATAAATTAATACATGTGTGTAAAAACGTTTGCATGATGTTCCATCATCTACGCTGAAAATTCTCAGAATTATTTGCTTGATTTTCTAAGAAAAAATCTTGAGGGGTTGGCACGATATTTCATCATTCTTGCTGAACGTTTCAGACTAACAAAAACTGCATGTAATGTTAAAAAAAATATCCTACAAAATACAATTTTATAGCCAATCGTTGTATCGATCAAGCAATAAAATTAGATGCTATAATTTTAATAAGTGGGGCTGAACATATAAATAGATGATATACATTTTTGACATGTGTACAAAATTTACGTGCATCATGGAAATGATATTGGATGTTCAAGGTTTCAAGCAGCCAAATAATCGGTTCTTAGAGAAAGAATTAGCGACTATTCCAATCCAAAATAATAGTGATGACATGGAAGACATTTCAGTATTAATTTTTAAACCACCATATTAGTGAGAATATTTACCTGAAAAATATTAACGCATAAATTCGTGCCTGATACGTAATTATCATGGCATTCCAAGAGAATCTAAAACAATACCATACGAGGAACTTCCATATACTCTTTGTGTACTCGTCAAAAATCGAAACCGTATTAACGTGAAAGGAGATAAGAAGAAAAAATGGTTGGAAAGTTTAATTGACAGCTCAAAAGTTGTAATCAATTCGGATGAGCTTGAATGTCCTTCGCTTCATGCTTTGAATATAAATCATCTAGTTGATTGCGGGGGCATAATGGAGAAAATAAACAATGTGCAGAAAAGAATGTGAAGATTCTAAAAGGATGGTATATGGTGAATTTTCATGAAAAAACCCCTTCTGAAAAGTCATTTAAATTTCAAGTGAAGATATTGCTTGTCTCCCAAAATATTTTATCTTGAAGATTGTTCAATAATACATCGACGATATTTAGGATAAATTACCGGAACATCTACAACTCGATAGAGATGTTTTATTGCAGTGTAAATGTTACATGCCATTAGATTGTACGAGAGCGTTGAGAATTAATTGTATTTATTGTAAAAAAGAAAAAAAACATAAAATGAAATGTATAATCTTTACTTCTTGAATAAAAATTCTTTTCAAGATAAAAAATATCTTATTATTATTATTGTTAAAGAAGTCATTTAAACGTGAAGAATTACAAATCGTAGTTCAAAAAATTTAAAATAAAAGATAATAATTTATCGTTTCAATAAATTTTTCACATTTAAAAATACGTTCAGTTATGATTACTTATACAGTGAATGAAATATTTCAATTGATTATTCATAATATATATTTCGTCTTACTTCATAAGTAACAGAGAATGAAAGTATAAATAAAGTATGAAAGAGATAAGGGTGAGAAAAGTATGATGCAGTCGACCAACTGAGTCAAACGTTAACGTTTCTGAATGAAATAAAATAATTCGATTATTTTTCGACACATGATCCTTTTAACTCTTACATGAATCACAGCTTCTTAGCGGATAATAAAGGTATAGACATAGTGAGGTAGCGGTGGCAGAGCGAGGAAAAAATAAGATAGTAGAGGCCTGAGCGACAAAAAAAACACGTTTCATTAAAAATTCAATCGAAAAGATATGTGTCTTTGAGATTATTTATTCATGGTAGAGATCGTTTACAAACTATTGTAATAATGAAAATAGAAAAAATGTCATTGATAAATTTTTTTTTGTGGAATTTTTTCTTGCTGTCGAATTATTTTCTCTATTTGTAATTTGATGCTGAGTGATATGATCAAGGCCTCTTTATATCGATTTAAATCAATATCGTTTAATGATATTTCACTATTGGCCCATTTGAAAAATATAAACATTTAGACATGGTGTATGATGCATAGGACAAAATATTTAGTTCATTTTCGACATTAAGACTGGTCAAACCCTACCAAGTAAGTAGTGACTTTTTCTTTATTCAAGGATAAAAAGCGTGTTATTTAAAAAATTTTATACATTAATATGATTATTTATTATGTGTAATTGTGAATTCCATGAATTTTTATATGATAATTTATCAAACAGTTTAAAAAAAATTTATCATCATCGTTATTACTTTATAGAAAAAAATGTGTACACTTATTTTCCCGGCGGTCTGGTTCGACCTGCCTTTCAGCCTCCTAGAAATTATAATTTTGATGGCACTAGAAGATCATTGGGAAGAGACGGGAGGGATAGAAGGCGCTACCCTCACACTTTGTAGCGTGACGGCTGTCTAACATTCCCTGGTAACGTCATATAATTCCGGTTAGAAAGAGACATCTGTCGAAGACAGTGATAGTGAGGTAGAAGTTTGTTTCTCCTTCTCCAGTGACTGTGTCATCCGTGGATAGTGAGGTAGAATTTCTAACTCCTTCTCCTCCAACAATTCATGATGATAATTATGATGATTCCCTTGACTGTGATGGTGGTTATGATACTGTAAGTCTTGTTTCATAATCAGTTTTTCTAGTTTTACTTATATGAAAAAAGTTATTAAAGAAAATAATTTTGATTCTTACAGGTAGATTAATGCTACTTGGGAGACGTCACTGATTTGCGCTCATTCACAGACTCTGTTTATCTACTAGATGGAAGCCCAGTGACCTGGAAGTCTTAAAAACAATCTAATGTTTCACTATCATCAACTGAGGCTGATTATATTAGCCTAACTGAGTTTATTGAAGAATCGTTGCACCTCAAAAGTTTACTGATAACCATAGAGCTGAGGCCATCGCAACAAACCCAGTGCTTTACAGTAGGTCGGAGCATATCGACATCAAATTCCACTTTATCAGAGATGTTATTGGGATGACAAGAACCAGAAGAGCATTTGTATTGAAGAGGGAGTGTTAACTCCAGGTTTGACTTTTGCGGGCAATCTGCCTGCACTACCTAGCATAAAACATTCCTTATTTTCTATTCTCTTCTTTCTTACCTAGTATTGCTATCTTTATACAAAAGTTGACTTGTTAGTTTTTTGTGTGTATTTTTGCAAGTTATTACTTATCTATTGTCATCAGGGATACGGTTGACTGTAGTGTCAGAAGGCCATCCTCAAACGAAAAAATCAAAATTAGGAGTTGATCAAAATAAAAGTACAAAGCTTAGTATCCTATCTAGAAGTCCAGCAAGTAACAAGAAACTACCACCGCATAAAAGAGGTTTTTTTATAGTTCAATTTGATTGATCATTCGATCAATCGATCGAATTCGAAAAATATTTCTCATTCTCGTCTAGTGGAAGGCCAATTCTGTACAATTACAAAAAAAATTATATTTAAATCCAGAATTAAGTAGTAAGCGAAGCAAGTCAAACAATAAAACAATATATCCTTATGTATGAGATAGTTCCGCTCTCATTCAATCGAAAAAAGATGACGATTGTAGCAATGTGCCTAGCAATGATGAAGAAGAATTATTAGAAGTTCAACATAGAACTCAAGTGCAACAATTTTTGTTAAACCAAAAGAAGATGCTGATATCATGATCAGTCCAATTGTTTTTGTTTAATATGTTCAAAATTTATTTTACAAAAAAATTTTAAGAGAAATTATTTATTATGACATTGAATCGGACTTTAATAATTAAAATTAAAAATATTTAAAGAGGCTGAAGCTGTTGAATCCTAAAAAAGAATATTGATTGGTATTGTTGCTTAGAAAGTGAAACGTATGCCCAAAATAAGACATAGCATTGAATCAACATTTCAATCAAACTTCATTAGAAATGAATCAAGTGGTTCCATCAGCAGAAGCTCTAAATAAACTTCGTGAAGATTCATGTCGAATCTTCCAATGGACAGCAGATGTTCCTAGCTGAAAATCAACGAGATTTGAGAAGATCTCATCACTTGTGAACGTGGCCATGTACGTGGTTGATATGTTTCAAATTTTGATTAATTTTGGATATAGATCAAGGTATAAGTCGGCAGAAATTGTGAATAATTTAATAGAAGACCATCTCAACTTCATCAAAAATGTTACTCATACGCATTTGATCTAGTACCATAAGAAAAATCACGGCTGGGCTTAAAAAGTTATAAAAATATCAACAGACGGATGTAAACTAATACTTAAATTTACATGAAAGTACTTGAAAAATACTTTCAAAGAAAACCTCATACTAAATACATTGGTTAAAAATTTAAGTTTTAGTTTAATAATTTCATTAGGAATAAGAAAATGTTTTTAACGAAACAATGATACAAAAGAAAGTTCTCTTGTACTTGGAGAAAACTTTCCATTTGTTATAAATAATACATTTACTGACATTTTTTTAAAGTTCTAAAGTCATTATATGCATTCTAAAATTCATTAGATCATTTCAAGCAATTAAGATTTAAATCCCTATTGTCAGTTATTGCTCCAATGAATGTTTCAATCATTTATATGGAGTTAATCATCGTAATAAAAAATTGGTAGTGATAATTTTAAAATACGATTAAATTTTGAATTTGTAATTTACCAGCCTGACGTTAACAAATTTGAATCATTTTGAGGCTGCTAACGTTTTGCTATTCTTCAATAATAATTGTTTCAAGAAAAATCCTCATAAATGACTTATAACTTTCTCATTTCAGTCCTAATATCATATTTCAGTAGATTTAAATATTTTGTTATCTCAATTAGTAATGAAAAATTAAATTCAATCCAATTCGAAGATTTATTTACAAATTGTTATGATATTATAATCACTTAATCGTTAATTTGATCACAAAAGTAAATATGGAATATAATTATACAAACAGGATATTTTTCAATTTAACGACTATATTTAATACACTTTCTGACTCCTAAAAGTCATGGATTTTTGAGCATAAATTATTAACCATCCTTCTGTTGACATTTTTTTTATTCGTTAAACATAAATTAATTCAAGATATTAAAACAATAAGTAATAAAATAAATGTAATAATTTATCCAAGAAAACAATACTTAAGTGCTTAAATTTAAATTATTAGCGAAGAAATGTAGGCATTTTTTACATTCCAAATTTCGACAGCAACAGAAAAATTAATTGGTGCGGAATTTTTTTATGTATTCATCAATAAGTCCGATTGTGATAAATGACGATTGTTTCCATCACATGATTTCAACTACCTTACTCCACAAAATTCTCAACTGAATAATGTTAATTTAAGATGTTTTCTCACTGCAAGAATATGGCAACAAGGTAATTCAAAATTCGAAAAAAAAAAAAAAAAATAATGTTGACGAAATGTCAACTTTCAATAATCTAGCCGGTAAGAATATAAATGAGTGTGCCGAAACAGAGCAATTAGGAAGTCAGATATTATCGAAAATATAATAATCTTTTTTTTTCAGCACTATCAATATACATTGTACACCCAGACGCATTAATGCCCTGTCCATACCTCAAGAGCCAGACCTACACCCTCCCAGTAATTACCGACTAAGGGGAGTTTTTTTTTTTTTATAAAGTTTCACATCTACAATTTTTTTAATATTCTATGACTAAATTCTTAGGCTGAGCAGTTTTAAATGGCAATCCACATACCTTCTTTAAATAATTTTCTTCTAACTTGGAGGGCCCCAAGTCAGCTAGTTAAAAAATATTTGAAAATTGTCTAATGCCGGACTTGTCCACCGGCGTTTCAGTTAACTCACTGGACTAATCGTCGGGAAGTATTTCCCTCATGACCCAGCAGATAACTCTACGGCCCTAGTGACGTCAACAAGCACGCGGTCGAGCACTTGTGGCGTCAGTTAGCTCCAGGCAAATCACGCGGTCAACTCTGTAAAACTTCTCGCTGTCTACTCGCGGTTTTCACAGTCATCTCACAGTTTTGTTGTGGAAACTACGAGCAGTCGTCTCAGTAAAAATATGACGAACGAACGTGAACGACTAGAACCAGTCTCAACAGTGCCAGTGGTCCAGAAGATTCAGTTATAGTGTTTTTGGGCGCGAAGCTGAGCTAGCGTAAGTTAATTCCGAATAACAGTCCAATAGTTTCTGTCTCTTCAACATCTCGTCATGTGAATCTGTCGTTCAGCTTTTCTTTTTGTCAATAATCTTTAATTAAACACCATAAGTAAATAACTAAATACATACAATTGTTTTAATTACCTAATTTCACGCCAGTTTAAAGACGTATAGGTAGGTCATTTTGGAAATTGAAAACAATTTAGAGTATAATATCATTTAAATTATCTGAATATTTATAAAGTTGATTCAGCTCCTTAAAAACGCGCTTTGATAAAAAATCGTGGGTTTTTGAGGACTGTCTTCTTATTTCATATATTGTAACGTTATTTTTCTGCCCCTAAACGGTATACTTCATAACGCACCTTTCTTCAAGTGAGCATCCTAATTAGAACCATCCCTGGGAGACTACAACTACTTTAACTAGGGAGCCAAGTTATTTTTATTCACCAGAATAACTTATTTTGTGCAACTCAAATCTAAACTCAATACCTCAAAACTTACTAACTGACTCAAAATTCCAAAAATATTCTTAATCATCACAATACTTAAAGTTAACCTCAAACTTATATCTAACTTAATCAAGATGGTTCTACCAAATTCGGATCCTCCTAAACAGGTCATGTCCTGGCCCTTAGTTATGTAGGTTGTAGAGAGGGGTCATGTCCGGCCAACAAAACAAATTAAATAAACTAATCAACAGGATGGGTTGAAAGTCCCCAAATTACAAAAAATAATTTAACCATTACAACATATTTTTCTCAATTCTCGAATTTATGATACGAAATTTTATTTAATTAGACTTTTTTAACAATTACTAAGACGCGAAACAATATTAACGCAATCACAATAAAACGATAAAACTTAACGTGTTACAATTCTGGAACTCAAATAAACCTTACATAACTAACTACAGAGTATCTCTTAAATACAATGTTTGTTAACAAATCATAACTCGAAATCCTAAACTCGAACACGCAATACCAAAATTTTTAATCAGAAAACAATTTTTTAAATCGAATTAATTAACTGAATTATAATCTTCAATAATCAAATACACAATCAAACTTAAACTAACGAGTACGAGAGAAAGCCAAACGTTAAGGATTTTCTTTGATTTTACAAAATAGTTTCAGCTGACTACAAATTTACCTTTTAACCTATTACGAATCCATTCTTAATAACCCACAACTTGTGCAGAGAGAATTCGCTGTTTAAGCTTTTGCCAAACCTAGTCCTAGTTATTCTGGACTTCTTCCTACTTCCATTGGAGATCATCTCTGGTCTTCATTCTTCTTTCTGGAACATTCTTAG
Source organism: Chelonus insularis (assembly GCF_013357705.1). Lineage (NCBI taxonomy): Eukaryota > Metazoa > Arthropoda > Insecta > Hymenoptera > Braconidae > Chelonus > Chelonus insularis. The sequence goes on along the minus strand of NW_023276391.1, from coordinate 48,557 downwards.
CTCTTTACCCTCACCATGATGATCGCACTCGGCTGTTTATGAGTTTAGCTCACAAATGACTCTTTCTGGGCACAGCTCGCCATCGTCTCTCTATGACTTGCCATCGACTCTCTTCAAAACTACTTTTCCAAAATCTCTCCTCTTCTAATCTCCTTCCAAACTCAAAATTCTTCCAATTTGTCGTGCAATACTTCTTATCGTTGGCTATCTATTACAGTTTTCGCTGAAAACGTTAAAAAAGGGCCTTTAAAGCAATTTTATCCCTTGTTCACCCTGACGCTGGGTTTGCAACCCCCTAAAAACTATCCCTACTCAAATCTAGCATGTCTACGAATATTCCAATCAAGTTTGACCAAGGTTAAAAAAGTGCTATTCTAGGTTTAGCTTGACTGGACTACACGACATAAGTGTTGCAAGTAAATAGACTATGAGAGTTCTTCCTCACTTTTTTTTTGTTAGAGTGCTGTGGTGGAACTTTCATAGCTGTGGACGCATGGAGTCGGGATGAATATCGTAGTAGAACTCTTATAGCTGTGGACGCAAAAGTGGGGGGCGAAGGTGTCTCTAAGGTTTTTGTGGTAGAACTCTCATAGCTGTAGACGTGATAAGTGGGGGGGGGGTCTTAGGTTTTATTGAGGCGGGGGGTCGAGGGAGGATTCCTGAGGTAAGGTGTCGAACATAGATGGGAAAATCTTACTGAATAATAATTAGGGTATTATCTAAGTGTAGGTATGATGTGTCTTGGTATGTGGACAACGGGAAAATCTTACTAAATCAGCTTGATCCATTAAACTTGACAACTAAAGCTGATGTGATCTATTGACATGCAGGTGCATTATCATAAGTTGCTATGAAATCCAGAGAAATGTCCCGTGGGAAACATCGATTGAAAAAAATATCCTGCCCGTGGAAAGCATCGATTGAAAAAAAAAAAAAAATTCTTACTAGGGAATTAACAAAAATTGAAAAGATAAGCTTTACCTCAGCGGTACATAAGCACAGCTACATGTCGTCAATTCAACATTAAGCAAGTTTCTTTGATAATTTATTAGAAAATAAATTTGAAAAAATATCTTCAACTTATTTAAACCATGTGTCTCTTTGAATTTTTTAATCATGTGTCATTTATATTTTCGAGTGAGCAAGGAATAATAGGAAAGGAAGAGTAAAATCATTGTATAGAAAGTGTATATATACATGAAAACCAAAGTCAAGAATCTATCAGTCACGTTTCGATCGTGAGTGAAATACAATCATTGTAAACAAGTTGTTGAATTTATCTATCGTCATTTATCTAACATGGCTTCTTTACCAAAAAATAAGTGTCATATTTGTCGATCAGCGGATTGTTATGTATATATAGCGGAAAAATTAGCGTTTGAACATAATGTGGACTTGAAACCATCTGGATATTCATGGAAATTCCATAACGAAGAAGGATTGTATGTTGGGCTTATTCGGTCCAACTGTGGGAACTATACTGCAATTGGTATAAGTACATCAACTTGTGAGTTTTATGTAGAAGAAAAAGTACATGACTCTTTGAAATATGCTTAAAAAAAAATTCTAACACAATTGAACAATTTAAATATTGAAGAAAACTTAAAGAATTCAAGTCTTCAGGAAAATTTTAAGATACTTGAAGATCAAAAAATAGATTCTCTACTCAAAGAAGGCTACGGTGCGTTGAGAGCCTACATTGATACACATCCTCAAATGCTCCCTGATAAAGATATAACATCTTGATTCAATAAAGACGAAATAAAATCATGGATTGTCGACTTGTGCTATGGATGTGAGCTGAAAAAATGTTTAATAACACAATTATGGGCATTATGTACCAAACATCGATACAGATACAATTTTGCGCTCATGAAGCTACAGCATACGCTGCAAAAAAAATTGCACAAATAATTGATCCAGAAGCAGCTAAAATTATGTCTAATATTCTTCAAGATGATGAAATCAAACGCTTGAATCAAAATAATATACTCAATAAGCACATCGATGAGCATCCTAAAGTTCTACTAGATGAGGATATGGGACGCGTCTATGAAACTAACGGTCTAGAACCTCATTGGTTTGCTGCAATAATGTAAATTTAAGATGAAAAAAATGTAATCACTAATAAATTTCAATGTTCTCTAATAAACTACAAGTCTCACAATTCGTGAGCTATTTAATTCATGTTTTTAAATAAATAAATTCCTTTGAAATTTTTTATCGTTTTCAAAAGTAAAAGGGGAGAGGGGGATCTATAACTATCTAACAACAATTGAATGTCTATCGTAATAATCTTCAATTAATCCTAAGAATGATGTATCAGTATTTCTGAAACTCTCATTCGAGTAAGATCATTCTTTCATTTACAAAAATGAATGCTGTTGTGGTAAACGTACGGGGTTATACCTTTATGCATAGTGAGTTCGTTGTTGAAGAATCTTCCATCATCTCTTTGAATAATTTCCAAGATAAATCGTTAGAACGTACTGTGTTGTTCCAACCTCCAAAAAGTTTTGCATATTTGGAGTGTGATTATCAAAATCAAATTTCATGGGATACTTATGCTATTCATGGAATTGATTGGGGATGTGGTGAAGTTCCATAGAATCATCTTAAAAAAAATCATAACGAATGCATTACAAAATGTAACATATATTTATGTTGCTGATAGTTTACAAAAACATTTTTCCTAGAAATTTTCAACATCAAATCAAGTAATAATTGATATTTCAATTTTTGGATATGGAACATCGAGCATAACATCGACGCACAAACTTGAATGTTGTACATATAATGCAAAACATCGAGAAAATATCTGTAATGAACAATATATATATATATTGTTTGTTCCAAGACAACTATAAATATAGTCAAAAATATCTACACTTTGAAGAATACACGTTTCCATATGATTGTGCCAGACTCGCCGTACAGATGCAATGGTTGTATATAGATAAATTCATAAACTTAACATCAAGACAAAATTTTCTATCCTTACTGTATTCAAACTTGGGAAGTATAGCTCAGATGGAAACCGAAAACATTTTCGAACTTGGCTTCCAAACAGTGATGACTGATGCCTACAATGAAATCGATTATGTTTGGGTAAAGCTACCGTTTACATGGAATTACACCCGCTGATAATCGGATGCAAGCGATGCTTCGAACATTTTCATAAGGTTCACATCTTAGAGGTCATTGGCGTTCTGCTTTTATGGAAAATGTTTGTGGGATGCACCTTTTAAACATTTTATATATTTTCCAATAAATATTTAATGTTCAATTTGTCGAATAAATTTTTTTATATCTAAACGGGTGGGTGAACAAAGATGAAAATACGTATATAATCATCATGCTACATAATTTTTACTCCGTCGAAATGAGTGAGTATACGATGGACTTCAAGAGGATTAATAATCTTTACGATCACTTACTCTTACAATTAGAGTCAGTTTATCGTTATTTTGGGCAACAAGAGCAGTGCGATAGAGATGAAGTTAGTGTCTAGATTTAGCGACTAAATTTTTAATATTGGTGGGGAATAATTTAAAATATCTATCATTACCATTATCTCAAAAGTTTAAACTTTCAAACATTATTGTGAGAGTTAAACTCGCATCTGAAGAACTTGGAGAGTCAATACCGAAAATCCATGAAGATTACAATTTTTTCAATAATGTTTACGAGGAACTTGAAAAACTAGTGAGTGGTGGTGCGATAAATAATACATCATCTGCAACAACGACAACATCCTTAAGATCGACTCCATCTGCTACAACAACGACAACATCTTTAAGATCAACTCCATCTGCTGCGACAACGACAGCGTCACCTTTATCATCGGTGGCAGTACCATTAACATCATTATCATCAGCAGCAACATACTCAACATCATCATCATCAGCAGCAGCAAACTTCGTCGACTTCAGCAGCATCATCAGCAGCAACATCATCAACTTCAGCAGCAACATCATCAACTTCAGCAGCAACATCATCAACTTTAGCAGCATTATCATCGTCAGCAGCAGCAGCAGTATCTACCGATCTCAAATGGATTGATCTAGACAGCGCTTTCAAAAATCGCCTAAGTACTCGTGTAATAAGAAATCCTAAATTTAAATATTTAAATTGAAGAAATTTTCTCGAAGAATGTGGAAAATTAATAACTGATAAAATTGAATACTATCAATTATTAAAAACCAATTTGCTTGTAAATTTTGAATTAGCTTGCACATTAGAAAATATAACACAACATTTGATAGTGTATGAAAAAAAGCATTTTCATACAAAAAACATACAAGTACTTATTTCAACGGAGTTTTTAGATCATTTTTTAAATTATACTATACCGCGTTTATTGAAAGATGTAGAGGAGTTTTAAGAACGTGACTCTTGGTGGTCAATGGTTAGAATCGATAGCTTACAGATAAGTATTAATAAGTATACACCTTTGAAAGGATCGGGATATATGAAGAAAAGTTAAAAGAAAAAAAATAAGTACATATTGTGATCTTCCTAGCTCAATAAAAAAAAAAAGTGGCTCTGAACACACTGTGCCCATACGACGAACTTCCCATCAGAGTTCTCTTTATTGAAAATATCGCTTATTTGCATCTTTATCAGGTTAAGCATTCCATGGGGTATGCGTATAACACTCAGCGCTACTACGGCAGTGTATAAAACTAATATTTGATATATTTCCAAATATAAGTTTATATACGGTCGTATATGCGCTCATAGTCATCGACTGTTATGCGCATACGCCGCTGGTAAAGAGGTCCTGACAGGGGATTTCCTGGAGCTCAGGTATGTGGGTGTGGAGAGAGGGTCAGGGCCGGCAATAATCCTCGGTTGAACCCCACAAAAGTATTCAAATTATTAAATAAACAAACTGGAGTTGAAGGTTCTTCTTTACTAATTATTCAAATACCAATTATCCATTAATGCTTAATTTATTAAAACAAAATCAATTTTCTTATTCATTATTCAATTAACAAAAATCATAAATCATTCTGTAACGATTCTGCATCGTCTATAAAGAAAATATTTTACAAACAAATAACTCTAACTCGAATTCTGGAACCAGTTCCAAATAATTACCTATCGTTTCTGAAATTTAAACATTAATTAACCGTAATCTAACGACTCTAATCTCAATTACACTAATTTTTACCTTATAAATGACTCTAAAACCCGAAGCAAAATCATCCATATCTCTTATAATTTAAGCTATAACACTCCAACCTGAATTAATTAACTAACTTAATCACGAAAGCAAGCCAAGGGGTGGAAGATCCCTACATTTCGTTAGTCTAATCCTAAACTGTAACAAAACTACCAAAAATTACCAAATATCAGACTCAATATGACTTACAGGAGCTGCAGACGATACTTAGGTGTCGTAAACTGGTCTCGACACGTTCCTGGATATTCTGGAACCTCCTCTCTGCCTCAGGGACCTCCCTGTAGTCTGCCATAACTCTACTTGATTGTTTCTTCTCCTTCTGGAACTGCTCTCGTCTTCAACCTCCAACAATTCTCGCCATCTTCAATCTTCGAACTCCCCATTTCTAACTGCTTCCTTCGATTACCAGAATCGAACTGCTCTCGTCAATCTCCAAAAACGAACTCTTCTCTTCAAGCTCCAAACTACTTCTTCTTATCAAACTCCAAAAATTGTACTCGCTGCATTCTTTATCCCCACTCCAATCTCACAATCAATCTCCTTATTTGCAGAACCACTTCTCCATTAGTAGCTTCATCACGCGATCTCTCCTAGATTTCATTGTGGAAGGGCGACTTAACCTAGGTGCTTCCTTGGAGGTGAGGTTGATCAGGCTTCCCCCACAAGGCCTGCAAACTTATATCTAATTCTTCAAACTAATTTCTTCACAAAATCTCCAAATGCCCATTCCACACCTCCATCTCTTCCATTGGAGTGCCATATTACTGGGCCTGATCAAGTGATGATCACTCACAGGGCTAGAACGTCTTCTAGCATGGATCCTCTAACGGGTGGCACGTTTCATTTGGCCCTCATCTCCACGTTAGCGACCTACTTCTCCTCATAATGGTTTTCACAGCTCCTCAAATATTTCTTACTTCTCCTCTACTAGCTCCTCCTTATCTTATTGAGTCTTTTTCTACTACCAAAATTAAATACATAATCTTCCAACCTGCTACCTCTCTCTACATTAATATTTCAAAATAAGTAATAACAAAAAAACTACAATTCATTAGATTAAAATAGTTTATAAATCAAACGTGAACCATCACTGTAACCATCGGTTAAATAGCCCCTGAGGACTCAAAATAATGAAATATGACGTGAACAATAGCTAGAGCAACCCACATGGGCTACGATTAGCTTCCAATATTCATTAAATTATTCTTTAAGGTGTCAATGGGACGTTATCCCAAAAATAACGTCACAACTTATTGTGATCTTCTTAGTTTAATAGCTGTTTTAAACATAAAAAATAAGACTGATAAATACTGTTTTCTCTGGTCAGTTCTCGCTTCGGTACATCCAGTATCAAATGCGCGAGTAATGCGCGAGAACAAGTAATCGTATATCAAATTATAACGAACATTTTGATACTTTAAAAATAACAGGAATCTCATTTCTAACACCATTAAGTGATATTTGTAAATTCTAGAAATTAAATGGTTTAATTATTAATGTTCATGGTTTAGATGATGATAATGACATTGCACCGGTTTATTTAAGCAAATATTATGATATCAATAAAATCGTATTCATCTTTCGATTTCTGAGATAGGAGTAGATGAAAATAAGAAACCAGTTTACCCATTACTCACTTATGAAATCTCTTTCTCGTTTAGTATCAAGTCAACTATCTAATCATAATGGGAGTATAGATCTTAGTGACCGTTATTTAAATCACTTTCACACAAAAGAATCCTATGATAAACATGTTCAAGATTGTATTAATTTTAATGATCGTAAAATTTCATTCCCTGAAGAAGAAAATTTAAAAATGAAATTTAAAAATTTTATGTATAAAGAAAAAGTACCTTTTGTAATTTATGCTGATATAGAGTGCATTATTGAACTTTCTATTAAAGAAAGATCTAAACATATACCATGTAGTATAGCTTTTTAAATACATTGCTCTTATAATGATTCACAATCGAGATTCGCTCTTAAACGTGAAGAAGATTGTATAAAATGGTTTATGGCAGAGTTATATGAATTTTCTAAAGAATATAAAGAAACAATTGATAATCCCAAGTCAATGGATCCTTCGAGTGATGAGCAGCAGTCTTATTTTTATACAGAAAAAAATTGTCATATATGCGAGAAACGCATTGAACCCAATCAACCAAGAGTTCGCGATCATTGTCATTTAACAGGAAGATTTCGTGGTCCTGCTCATAATGAGTGTAATTTAAATTATCAAATAGAACCTATAATTCTAATAGATTTCCATAATTTATCAGGATACGATTCACATTTTCTTATTGAATCATTATCATCATCAGATCCTCCCGGTACTATTAATATGAAAATAAAAAGTTAAAAAGATCAAATGATGATGATAATGACAAAAAGAAAATTCAAACATACAGCACTGTTTTTATAGATTCATTTCGTTTAATGAGCTCTAGTATCGATAAATTATCTAAATTTTTATCTAATGATGATAAAATAATGACGCGTAAAGAGTTCCCTGATGAAGAATCATTTAAATTAGCGATATGCAAAAGTGTATTTCTATATGAATATTGTAATAATTGGGAAAACTTGAAGAAAACCATTTACCTGATAGAAAATTTTTTTTTCTGTACTAAATGATTCAAATGTAACTGATTAGGATTATGAGCATGCACTCAAAGTATGGTCTCACTTTAATACTAAAACATTAGGTGATTATTATGATTTATATTCGACTATAGATGTTTGTCTTCTAACTGATATATTTGGAAATTTTAGAATAAATTGTATGAAAACTTATAATTTAGATGCTCCACATTATTAAACAGCACCTGAACGGATAATAAATGTATAGGTGACGATTATCAGCTACATAAAAAAGTATCATATTTAATGTATTATGATGTAAACAATTTCTATGGAGCAGCCATGAGCTCTTCTTTACCATATGGTTCTTTCGGATGGTCTACGACAGAAATCGATCTTATGACGATAAGTGATGATGATCTTAATGGTTATATACTCGAAGTCGATTCGGAATACCCTCAAAGTTTATTTGACAGACATAAAGATCTGCAACTTTGCCCCGAGCATTCTCGAGCACCTAATTCAAAGCATTCCAAATTAATGACAACTTTATATGATAAAAAAATTTTTATTATTTACTACAGAAATTTAAAACAATGTATCGAATTAGGATTAAAAGTAACAAATATACATAAAGTTTTAAAATTTAAACAATCTCGATGGCTAAAGCCATATATATATATTTAATTACACTTTTTCAACAAGGTAGACATCTGGATACTGGACTTTGGTTGGCTTTTAATGATCAACCGTTACATCTTTAGGTTCCATCTTAATAGTACTATTTATTGTATTATTCATGACATGACATCGTTTCAATTTTTCGTTGTCACCGGTACAGCCCGGGCATATTTCGAGAAAATATCGATGATTGTTAAAATGTATTTGTATCTATTGTTGGTGGATGAGTAAGCAGTCAAATCAATCAAGTCCGCCTGCTATGTTTCATCAAGACCTTGTATAAGAAGTTTTCGATGTTTGAAATTTTTCTTGCAGGTCAATGCAGCTTATCGGAAATTACTTTTTTAATTTTTTTCATCTAATCCATTATTCCAGGTTAGACCACTAAGCAAGAAATTCAATGATTGTGATGATCTCAAGAGTGCTTCTTGTCCCCTTGATTTTTCGAAAAGGTCTATTATAGCTTGCCGGCATACATTAAATTGTGATTTCATTCAATCAGTAATGGCATCAAATTTCAAAAATTTAGAATCAGTATAAATTCTCTCTGCGATTTTTTTTTGTTTAAGATTATCCAACTTCTCCGTCAAAGTCATTCAAATCTATAGCATCACCTATATTACACAATTTTTCACCACCAATATCATAATTATTATCCTTAGTTAATTTAAAACCATTTCTTGGAGGGCCCTGAAGTTGATTTTCACTAGGAGTCCAATAGTGACCATGACGATTGATACTCATTTTTTTATTGTAGCTTATAAACTGTGCAGTAGCCACTACACAAATGAGAGATACTCAATTTTTGACGTATTTATCATGATAATTTTGAGTAAATTTTGATTGATTTTTCTTTGAGATTTTATATTGAGGTGAAAATTTCCTCATTTTGGTTGATAATCCACGACCAATAAACTTTGCAACATACATATTGTATTTTTACGATGATCAGTTTTCAGCTATGATTCGGATTATAATTCTTTCGAGCCAAGTTTCTATATTTAACAGTTTCACCATAAATTTTTTCATCTCGTTCATCAGCCCAGGTGTGTTTCTATAAACTCGATCAGCAATGAGAATTTTATCACCCTGAAAAACGATTTTTGAATTTCTAATATAAAGCATATTTCCTCGAAGTTTTCTTACACCACACTTTGTATCCATATTTTGATTATTATCTCTACGCATTTTTATGTATTTATTTATTTTTCCGGTGATTTTGAGAGGGGTGCTTGACATCATACTCGCTGTAGGCTTTTGTCGTTGATCTTCTTCTTCTTCTACAACTTCCATTCTTCCGACTGATCCCTCCTTTTCTCCCCCTACCGCTCGTTCTTTCTTGCCTATAGCTTCTCTGTCTTTTCCTTCTGCTGCTTTTTATTCTTCTTTATCTCCTACTTTTGTATTTTCCATCATTTCACGTTCTAAATTATTTATAGGGATCGGTTTTTTCATAGCTTTCAATACTGCTGCAACTTCTTTGCTTTGATTGATTTCTTCACGTTTCTTTTTCTTCATGTTATCGTTATAAATAGAGAAAATATCCAGCTTCTGAGGATTGAATTTTCTCTTTCTCGAGGTAGCATATTGTCTTTCATTCATTGATATATTCACATTATCATCGTTTAATAATGGCATTTTAGGAGAGATGTTTTTTTCATTCATAAGTTGATGTGATGGTGTTACTACGGGCTTGAAAAATTCATTTAATGAATATTCACTATCATTTTTCCCATGCTTAATCATTTCATGTTTCCGACGTATAACATCACTGACTTTCGTCAATTTCTCCAAGACATTGACTGCCTCCTCCAGTTGCCCACTCAATTCACTCATATTGATGATGTTTACTTAACAAACAATTATTCATAAATGTATATTTTCAGAATAAGGCATTCAATTTATACATATGAAACAATCAAAACCTCTTCTGTATCGTCTATTATTGATTTCACTATCTTTATCGATGACAAGAAAACTATAATTATTTTTATTCCAACATGAAGTATACAAATCTTTAAATTGTTGAAATTTCATATCTGTATTAACATGATCATTGTATATATGCCGTAAATTCATTTCATCTTGACGAAAGAGAATGAGAAAATTTACATTATCCCGTATTAGATGTTTTGGGATTCTCGCATAAGTTTGACAAAGATAAAAACTATCAACATCTTTGTGACGACCCATATAAACATATGCTCGAACATTATCTTGCTTCTCACAAGCTATATCATCAAATATCATAATGGAATTAGGTTGAGCATCATCTGTCTTTACAACTTGTTCATTATCATTGAATGGAAAAAAACCAACGTCATCAATCGGTTCGAGTAGTTTCTCCAAGTATTTATATTAGGTTGATTTAATGATTTAGAATACAGATAAATATTTTCAAATCTTAATCCATTTGGATGAGTGATGAGAGCCAACAATGCATTTGTTTTTCCACAATTAGACGGTTTACAAATAACTGAGCGTATAGTATCTGGTAATAATTCACCATGACGTTTAGTCTTTGTATTTTTTTCCATTGGTGTAATTTTATTAAAATTTTTTGCAGATAATTTTAAATCTCGTGGTTTAAACTCCATCCCGGATAATAAATAAGCGTAGAGATTTAAATATTAACACTTTTATAGTTTTTATTTAGTTGAATAATGAGTGTTGAAAAAAAAACATAAAGAAGGAGCGGGAATACTAAATAAAGTCATTAATAATTTACCTGTTGAATTACAAAATTACAACAACGATTGGCTCGAGGTAATCAAGGAATCAATCCATTAGATACTGCTTGGCGAGCACATGATATAGCATATTCTCAGAATAGAGAAAATCTATTAGAGAGACATTTAGCAGATAAAATACTTGCTGTAAAAGCATGGCAACGCGTACTAGCTAGAGACGCTGGCTTAGGTGAAAAAATTGCAGCGTGGGGTGTTGTGAATGGTATAAAACTCAAGACAAAATTTGGAATGGGATTAAAGGAAAAGAAAGTTAACTCACGAAAAGAGAGAGTAAAAGGAGGACAGATAAAGAAAAAGAAAACTCCACAACGTAAACGTCGTCTACCTTCAACGAAAAGATCTGGTAGCTTGTTACCACTGCTTCCATTGTTAGCAGGTTTAAACGCCACAGGTGCCCTAGCAGGGGGTGCTGCTGGGATCGCTAAGGCTGTCAATAGCGCCAGAGTAGCAAACAAAAAGTTGAATGAACTTGAACGTCATAATGAGAAAATGGAAGCTACAGCTATGGGTAAAGGTGCTTATATTTCATTTACAGTTTAAGTATTATACAGTAAATATTACAGGTGATTCATTTGATATTAACACTTACTGAAAACTTATCATTATTGGAGGTTACATATTTTTTTATAATTGAATTATCACCTACAAAAAAATTATGTTCTTGGTCTTGTTAATTTTCTTACATTTAATTCAATTCCAAACATATATGAAGGCAACTATAAATTTCGATATCAAATAAAAGACGAATGGCGTGCACTTACAATTCCAATTGGTACTTATGATCTTAAAGATATTTACATATTTCTAATTGCGACCGATCTTCAATTAAATCTTCCATTAGGAGTTGAAAAAAGTACACTTGTCACCGAATTATATAGTTAAGAATCAGCTATTGACTTCACATCTGAAGATTCTATCGGCGAATTTTTAGGATTCCAACGAAAAATTTATAAAGCAGGAGAAGTATATAAATCGGAAAAACCAACATCAATATTGAGTGTTAATGCAATATGTGTAGAGTGTAATATTACAAGTGGTGCATACATAAATAATCAATTTGCTCATACAATTCATGCATTTTTTTCATCAGTCCTACCAGGATATAAAATTATCGAGTCACCTACAAAAGTCATTTATCTCCCTGTCACAGTGAGGGAAATACATAATTTACAGATACGAATTGTGGATCAAGACGGAAAATTAATTAATAATCGATCTGAATTAGTCACTGTAAGGTTACATTTAAAGAGTATTTAATAGTAATAGTATATGGTGATCATTTAGAAGAACAAAGTTATAATAACCATCAACTATGCGCAAATGTACACAGTTTGAAAAAGACAATCGAACGAGCAACATCTCAACAGAAGAAGACGAAAAAGAAGAGGAGAACAGTGAAACAACTGACTCTTCAGAACACTCAATTCCTAGAAAGTCTTGGTTTAGACTTAATTTAAAAATTCTTGAATTTAAATTCAGCTTGTCGTACTTAATACCATGGAGGCGACGGCGTTAAAAATTGATAAAAAAATTATTCAAGATGACCCTATATCTCATTATGAGATTCATGCTCATCAACCATATGGTTCATCATTATATAAAAACAATGATGAGATACGTATAGCTGTACAACATCAAGATTTATATATTTTACCACGTAGGAGAATTATAAACAAGTCATTGGTAACTGTAAACATGAGCTAATACCTATACGAGCCAACACTGACTTGAATGCAATACATCAAACTGAAATAGCTAATGCGGCAGCAGAAAATGTAAAAATTACTCTTGATAAAATTGAATCGTTAGTGCCATATGTTACGATGTCTGATTTAAAGAAAGTTGATATATTAAGTTACATCAGTAAAGATCTATCGATATTGATACCCTTCAGATCAGGGGAGCTATATGAATATCCATTTTTACTTATAACAACGAAACACATCTGGTCTGTGAAGACAACAAATCAACTAGAGAAGCCAAGATATATTATATTTTCATTACAAACTGAACGTAAAAATTAATGATCAAAACGCGCTGATATATTTGATCATTGTAACATTAAAGATTTTACTGTTTATTTAAATTCGCAGCGATATCCATATGCTAACATGAATATTGATATTTTGAATAGTAAATATGCACGTTTGTATGAAATGTATGCGAATTTTCATTCATCTTATTGTAATAGATTGTTCAAGACAAAATGAATCTATTAAAGCCAGGCTAGTCGATGTTCGTCTTAAATTTGAAGCTACTGAAGTGTTTCCCCCTGGTACAACTGCATACTGTTCAATTTTATATGATAGAATAGTCGAATATAAACCATTAAGTGGACAAATTCGTAAATTGATTTAGAAAATATATGATTATATGTTTATATTTAAGTTTTATTTTGAAAATTGTAATCATTTATATATTTATATACAAATAAAAAAATTAAAAAAAGAAGAGTTGTATTTTTTTACAAAAAACTTATAAATATTTTAGGAATAGAGGGTTTTTTTTTCTTCCTTAAAGTAAAAAATTATATACAATATTTGATACATTTTTCAATATACACATTTATAAAAAACATATACATATACATTTTTTTCAAAATCATAATTATATAATATTTCCTATAAGAAATTGATTGAAAGCGTAAACCTCCTTCTTAGGACAATGAGCAATTCTAGGAGTCGATTCACCCCTACGAACTTTTGATTCATTATGCTGAAGACAATCCAATGTTTCCATTATTTCAAATAAGTCCAGACGTCGTTCCCGCAATTGATTATATAATATTTCGAATTTTGGACATCCAAGCTTCTTAATATTATAACTCTGAATTTCCAAGAATGTGAGTTCGTCTCGTTCAACTGATCCACCTTTGTACCCTACGATTCCTCTCGAAGAACTTGCTTCTTCATCGATGCCACGCAAGAAATCATCAATTGCTCCTTGATTCTGATGATTGTGGTTATTATCCATTTTTAATCCATGGATAAACATGGTATTGAAGCGTGCTGATGTAGAATCTTCTCATGACAGTCTATGTTCTCCAATATTATAATGACTTGAATATATCTCACCGCTATCAACTTAAATACACGCTATTTCTTTACAGTAAAATTTTCTATTTATTCTGAAGCCATCCATATCAATGATGTGTTTTATTTTTGGATAATTTTCCATTATTAAAAATTTCAGCTTTAAGCACATTCGAAAAATAAAACTTTAATTAAATTTTTTCATTTAATATTATGATGATGATGGTAATGATGACCCATTGCTTCTTCAATTTATATTGCTTAATATTCTGCAACACATGGCGACAAGTGATTCAGGTGCTCCATAATTTCCAATACGTTGAAAGTACTTTTCTTGACGTTTTTTTGTTTGATAATTATAATTCGTGCTTTTATTTATATCAAAAAAATATCCACTATATGGTAATATTCCCTTTTAACATCAAATCAATAAATTTAAAATATGGCTCGATAAACATTTGATCATTCTTAAATAACACATCAAATGTTTCTTTTGTGACTTGTAAATGAATAACTTGTAAAGATGTTCTTTGACGATTGAACACATGCATTAATGCATTTATATCAGGAATATCATGAGTGTTACAATTATGAATGTATCGATTGATTTTGTAGTAGTCATTTTGTTGTTCTATATCATTTTTATTTATAAAACATTCATGATGAGTAATCCAATAATCGATATTTGTATATGTATTAGTATATCCCAATAAATATGAAGCGAATCCACCAGCAATGATTCCTGGTTTTAGTTTTTTTAATTCTAAATACACTTCTGGCACAGTTTGTTTAATTTTTACATATAAAGTTTGATTTAACGCAAGTCTATTTTGAATGTTTAACTTGTAAAACTGATCACTTATTAACCACTTTCTCATATTTATAGAGACTTATGTCTAAAGCAAGACTGGTGATTTTTGAAAACAAATTTCCCAATAAATAGAGGGTAAGCCTTACTCCTCACTTTTTTTCTTCCTACTCGTGTTTCCCCCACAGGACATTTTTCTAGATTTCATAGCAACTTAAGATTATGTATTTTCTTTTCAAATCTATTCTCTAATAGATCATCAAAGAAAGCTGCCTAATTTTGAATACAGAGCATGCAGCTGCTTGCCTTTTTCTGATAAATTATCAAAGAAACCTCACTTAGATTACACCCCATTAATTATTCAGTAAGATTTCCCAATCTATGTTTGACACCTCACCTCAAGAATCCTCCCTCAACCCCCGCCTCAACAAAACCGAAAAAACTCCCCCACTTTTCATGTCTACAGCTTTCTACCACAAAAACCTTAGAGACACCTTCACCCCCCACTTTTAGCGTGCACAGCTATGAGAGTTCTACCAAAATATTCATCCCCACTCCATGCGTCTACAGCTATGAGAGTTCTACCGCAGCACTTTAAAAGGAAAAAAATGGGCGGTAGAACTCTCATAGTCTATCTACTAACACGATACTAACTGCGATTGAAAGATGCATAACAGTTCTTATTCCTGAGTTTGACCGTATCAGTGTCAACAAACACATCAACAGCTGCTTCAGACGACGTCAAACTCTAGTGACGATAGTTGAGATTATCTAAGTGATATTCTCGCGAGAAAACATGTTATTCACATGTATGATGCAGAAACCTGTTATTATCAAACCTGAATAACTTGTCTAGTCCATTGAGTACCTTAGATGTGTATCACGTCTTGTAGATTATAGTCTCCTGCAGACTTAATATTTTCAGGATTTATTTAAACGTTGTACAGGTATTATTCGCGAAAAATGTTATGCATAAAAGTGTAGATAAAAGCATAATTAAATGTTAAAATGGCTCCTAGCGAAGACGGTGATTTCCGCGCCAGGAGAGAAAGAAAGATGATGTTAGAGAGGAGAAGATGGAGATAGATGGATGAGAAAATGAGGGAAATAGGGGATTCCTATAATATTTTAGGTACTATAGAAAGTCCCTATGGATCAGGTGAAGTAGATAGGTACAGGATATATATAAAGGAAAAGCGCGGGAAAAAATATATGATGTCTTTCTCTCTCTTTCCCTCTAGTAATTTCTTTATACCACTTCTAAGAAAGTTTTTACCTTGACAGAAACTTGTATGTAAAGACGGAATAGCCGGGTATTTCAGGGTCTCGGATCCTTGATCAGTCAATTGAAGTTGGAATATGAGTTTTTGCGATTGTTCTGCTTAATAGATATGTATGTAATTTCTCACTTACCTTATTCCACGCATGCTGGTGGTAGAGAAATTCGTACGAGAGGAATATGTTGCAAATTAGCGTGTGCACGATGATGACACTCGTAGGAGGTTTCTAGTATTCCTCGGAGGTTCTGACGTCAATCCCTGTAAATTAGCATGCAAAAGGCTGGAGGAACTTAACCCTAGGGAATTGTCGATTCAAAGATATCAATGTACAATTTCACAGGATTCACCAATCCATGACCTGAAGCGGACCTGCTTTTACACGCGTTACAAATAATTGATCGTACTAATCCAATTGTAACTATTGACAATAATCTTTAATAATTACTAGAATACTAGCCGGGTACGAGGCGACGATAGCAAACACAGCAATTGCCTGGAGGGCCAAATGGTATCTTAATTAATTAATCAATTATTTCAATTATTAATTGACGGGTACTCGCCCTATGCCTTTTCGAGGTATAGTATTATGATATCGAGCTCACCCTGAAAGTACTTCAACAAAGAATGCTGGAAATGTCTTAGGAAAACTCTCCCGTCGCTCTGAATGTTCTTGGGCGACCTTCAGTTGCGTAGTCTGTTATGCCTTCCGGGGATGTCGTGTATCTGCGACTGCTACTAGACTGCTGGCGTGCGGAGAACTATCCTGGCGTTCCAACTCGAATGTCCGTTCGCTAGGAGTCCGGCAGCTTCGTAGATGACGTCTTTTCGAACAATCTTCTTTTCCACGCGTACACAAGATCTACCGTCCTCGGGAACTTCCGTACTACTTAGCGTGTTATTTTATCGTTCGTCTAAAGTTCTATCGTCAAGTGCTCTTGACTACTTTCAGCCACCGCTCGGGGCTAACTGGCGTCTCTCCGCTCGTGCAGCAAGATACTCGGTAGATTTTGGCGGGATCTCCCTCCATCGTCTGGCTCCGCCCCTTGGCACGATCGAAGCGCTGACTTAAAGTAGTGTTTCCTGGAACGTTGTCCTCGATTTGACCTTAGTAGGTCACGCAGATACCCTTCATACTGGCAGTTGGTGTGATGGTGCTTGAACAGCAGTGCGAAGTCTCCCAGAGAGGGCGACATGAGTATTTTGTGACTTCAGGCTTATTCTGGCCGGCACGGAAGGCGCCACTTGTTCGAAATGGACAAAGAGTTCAAACCTGTCTTGTCACAATGTGCTTACTTTTATTATGGAATTAAATCATACAGATTAGAATATTGAATATAATTTTCTATTGTGTTATATGATAATCATTTACACGAATTACTTCACAAGTTGTTTTAAACATTCATGATGATTTAATTGTACACAGCCAACAGGATTATTCAAAAACGGAGAATCGAAAACCATAATTAACTCATTTATCTCTACTACATTTACTATTAATGCACTCTGATCGCTTAACTTATTTAATTCTCATAAATAGGTGAATATACAATTATGATCTTTTGAAGGGTTATGTACTTTCTCAAAAAAACTCCCAACACAGAACAGAGTACACAGATGTTTGAGAACTTTTGAAAAATGAAGTACCATCAATACTGAAATTTACAATCACAAAATTTTTAGGAACATTTCGTTTTTACGAAGAAACATTGTAAATATCGTCAATTGTTTGATTTTTTAATGGGACGTACTTGAAAAAATTACCTGGAGTCCCAAAATTGTTTATAATTGTTTATAACAATACGAATTTGTTATAAACAATCGAAAATTGTGTTCATCGATTACCTAATGCGTATATCACATGGATTTGGATGCCTTAAAAAAAATAATATTATTGATGATGAAACATGACTCGTTAAAATCACACATTGTTTCTAACAATATGAATTCGTTATAACCAATGAAAAATTGTATTTATTAAATAGGTAATGTGTATATTACATTTATTTGGATGTTTTCAACAAACATTAATTATTACTATTTAAATTTGTTATAAACAATTACTAATGGAAAGTTCGTCGTATTAGCACAGAAAAAGCGTGCTCAGACCTCTTTTTTAATCACAGTTTCTCATCAATAATAAATATTCAGTGAAATCAATATATCTTTATAAAAGAATTTTAATAACAAGAATGTTCATTTAATTATAAATCCACACTTTATTTGATTAATCGTGTAGTTGAGTTGTTAAATTATAAAATTTTATAAAAAATGATTATCTGCGCATTTTTCTTCAGAAATAAAATATAGAAAGCTATAAAGAACAAGTGTGTCGCTAGCATGAAAGTGGTGCAAGAGTGACAGCGAGCAGCTTTACATCCTCAGTTTATAAAAAATCACGATAAAATAGTGTTATGTCTTAACGTACAATTAATTTATTGGATTTATTGCAATAAAAGACACAAACATAGAATTCTCCGTTTTTTGACCTAGCTTCGCAGCCAATAGACAGGGAAGGAGTACAGAGTAGGACTAGAAAGAGTACAAGATTGATTTGATTGAAAAAGCAGTTTCAATGAAAAAAAATAAACATTTTCGAATAAAATTATAATACCTTGAATTAACAGCAAGTAAATCCATAGAATGTACAATTTGAGATAAGGAACCCAATAGTCACTTGATTTAAACAGTAACCACAATTTAAACACTGATTTACGTTCGTTTGGTTCAAACACGATTTTGCAACTGACGATTGAGTTTTTTTAATGGTATAAATATTATCTGAACAAGGCGTTGACTCTTCCGAGAGTGAGAAAAGTCAAAACCAATTTGCTTTGTGATTTTGAACTTATTAAATTTTATTGGTGAAAACTAATACTTCAGGGAGCACACTATCCTTTCCATATTGGTAACACCTTAGCCTGAAGGTATCTTACTCGCTACGCACCGACGTCACCGGGCGTAATTACCTTCCTAATTGTTTCTACTAATATGTGTTGAAACGGTACAATTTCCTTAGAGTAGTTTAAAAGGTATTACAATAGGCATTGATTATCAATTTATTTTCGTTGCTACAAAATTTCAAGTTCAATTGCATGTATATAAGATACAGATGATTTATTACTTATTGGTAAAACTTTTCAAAGTAACATTAACTGTTTTATTACTTCTTTCATAATTTTTATAGAATATTTCATTAAATTAAAATTAACATGATCATAAATTATTGACAATATTACGAATTTAACGCTAAGTAAATAATAAGTAGGTTGAAAAAATTGTTTTCCAAAGGATATTACAAAATGATCAAACACAAGAAACATATCAATAATAAGAGAGTAATTACTAAAACAATCATGAGGAGAGATAATTGTCAATTACTTCTCGAAATTAATAAAAACAGACGGACGTCACATGAGTAATGAATACGATTTTTAATTGTTTGTAACAAATTCGTATTGTTATAAACAATGTGTAATTGTTGAAAGTCATATTTGGTTGTGAACAATAATGTCTAGTCAGTATCAACTCAATATTCAAAGGAAATTGTTAATATTCGACTTAGAAGTATGTTAAATAGCTAATTTCTTTATCTTCGACAACATAGTGTTATACCACAGAACCAACGATATCATCCGGTTGAAAAATCCACACTTCCCATTTTCTTGTGTTGAAAGAACCAACTAGAAAACTTTTTTTACGGGTAAAAGCATCGCTTTTTACACCAGATAGTGTACACGTAAAGATTTCAAAATCTGAAAAACTTCAGTTAAAAAATTCTATTCAAATATTATCTTATATTATATATTCTGGAAGTTTATATACTAATTTTTTTTGAACACTTCAAAATCTGGTTGTAGGATGTTTTTTTCCAAATGTTGGAAAAAAGAGTTTACTTTTGATTGATTCGTCGACTAGGCATGGTTCTGAAGCTGAAATTTAACTATGAGATGTTTTTGGGTTTAGAATATGGAAAAACTTTGTAAGACATTTTTTAGACAGTGTTTTCTTACGAAGAGATGATTCAAATTTACACTTGAAAAATAATATTATTAAATTACAATCACTGACTTATAATCAACTCTCGTCTTCGCAATACATTAATCTTCATCGTTATTCAGAGTTTGAAAGTAGTTAGACATTTAACAAACTAGATGAATTTGAAAATCCAGTTGATTTTGCATTTGTAGATAATTGTATGCCTCATAGTAAAATTCCAGGATGTAAAAATAATGCATTTATCCGTTGTGCATGGTGTAAAAAATTATTGTGTCTTGAACATTTTCACAGTAATTATCATAAATGTAACACGTACAATAAATGAATAATTTATCTTCTTCATTCTGATACATATCTGGGAAAAAAGGGAACCTTTTTTTCGGCATAGATTTTAATGTCATTTTAAGAATTGCGAAGACAAAGATCTCGTAAATTTTTATACTCCTTCGATTGAAATTGATGGCATCAAAAAATAATTTTTTGTTATTTTTGATAAAGATTAATGTATATCCACAAGTTGTATAGATGCCTAAATGAAGTTATTTTTCGTCATTTTCAATCGATAATTACTAATGGCAGGGACTTCCAATGTGATACCTCCTCTAAGAGGGAAGAGGATGCGTGCGAATATTCTACTTCGAAGTGGAAAGAAACGCTAGGAGGGCCTACCAACTCCGTACCTCTGAGGGAGCCATCGCCGGAGCTTGAAAAGGCACACTGTGGTGAGGGCGAACCTCAGACTAGTAGTTGGGCTACGGCAACTAGTGGGGCACAGGAAGACTTACGAAGAACCAGGAGCTGGCTAATGTAAGGAAGGTTCTGTCTCGAATCAGGCTGACCGACATGGTAAGGCCTGAAGCAGTGCCAACGGATAACCCTCCCATGGGAGAGGGCGCAAGAGGGGATGGCGACACGGCTGGCCTCTGCGTAGGGATAACACCTTCCCATGCTTTCACATTTCCAATCCCATTCTCAACACGCGAAATTAAACGGCCCCGAGATCCCTGTGATATCGGGGCTGTTGAAGATTTCGCAGATTAAGTTGCATCACTGCTACACGGCCGCGGCATTACATTGTCAGGATCTAGCGGTGAAGCACACAGATGTTTTCCTGATCCAAGAACCTTATTGTAGGGAGGGAGAGATTTTGTAGGGAGATGCCAAAGGTGGATCCTTTATAAGCTGTAAAGGTGATAAGGACCCTAGGTCATACGTGAGACGAGAACTAAACCCTGTGAGGCTCAGCCAATACTACACAACGTATCTAGCGGCAGTACAGGTGAAAATAGAGCTGGAGAGGAAGCCTGGGGAGGGGCTAGCTTACTGGAATAACTCACTCAGCGTAGCCTGGAAGTCCTGAACAGAGGGCACAAACCTACATTTGTTACCTTGGTCAGGCAGGAGGTCATTGACATAACCGTCGCTACGGCGATAATCTATGATTTCGTCAGGAGGTGGGAAGTGAACGACGAGGAAATTCTATCGTACCACCGGTGCATTGACTTCACTCTGGCAAGGGAGGTGGGCAATGTGAAACCACAAGTCCGAAGAGACTCAAGGGGTGCTGACTGGGGCCTGTTTAGGCGGGAACTGGGAAGACTCATGGGGGAACCTGAAATGGAGGGGCGTGTTGGGTCTCCGGCTAGCCTCAATGAGGCGGTGCTGGACCTACAGGACGCTATCGTAGGGGCCTATAATTGCTCATGCTCAGCCAGGGAGATACAAAAGGGAAGAAGAGTCTCATGGTGGAACATGGAGCTTGAACAAGGTGAAACCAGGAGACTCTTCAACAGGGCTAAGAGGCTCAAGACAAATCAGACATGGACTGAATATAAAGCCTTTCGGAGGAAATTCAGGTCTATGGTCAAATCAGTAAAGAGGAAGCCTGGATAAACTTTTGTGAGAGACTGGAGGCTCTACCTGAGGTAGCCAGGATCCGCAAGCTGCTCACTCTCAGTAAGAACGTAGCACTCCAAGGCCTAGAATCTCCTAGTTTCTGAGAAGGAAAGATGGTCGATGATCTTTAGGGCATACTGGAGCTCTTCATTAAAACGTAGCAACCAGCATGCTGCGATAAATCAAAGCTGCTAAAGGTACCGAGTCACTACAGTATACGCGGCAGCACCGAAGCCGACAGGCTGGCCTGTATAAGTGCTAGCGGTAGAGGTGGCAAGGACCCAGTGGAGATTAATGCTCCCGGGGAACTTGTAAAGGCGCTGGGGGAAGAGTGTATGTACAAGAGATTCACCAGCTACTAGACGGAGACTTCAGGAATAAGGCACAATAAAGCGTTCCTCAGGAAACCTACAACTTAAGTTAGCAGGAACCTGATCGAACTAGATAAAAGAAGGCTTAGAGTGGTCGTGGACGCCGTCACAGGGTACTGGCTAACTCGTCGTGATATGAAGATGCTGGGACGCGGAGAGGAATCCACGTGCCAGTGGTGTGGTTAGGAAGAAGAGATGCCATTCTACATGACAAGGGACTGTTCGGGGCTAAGGAACCTAGGCAGCGCCTATTAGGAAACCTTGGAACCGACGTACCCATTCTTGTAACGGTTAGGACGGACAAGCTTCTACAGTTCTGTTATGAGGCCGGGCTGTACCAACCCATAACTACATAAGACCGCCTTTACCATATGTTTTGAACTCAGTACAATGGTCCCGTGACTCAGTGCAGAGGGGGTGGGTCGAAAAAAGGGGAAAAGAAGAATTGACAATTTTGCCCTATAATACTACAGAAAAATTTTTAATGCCGAACCCCGGCGTTTATGAATAAACCAAGTTTATGCATTCGTTCTGACTTCGAGTCGGCCGGACGAGCAAACTAAAAACTAATAGACTGTAATAATTAAGAGAAGAATAACGGAACAGGTTGGATGCTAGAAGGTTCCCTAAAAATAGTTCCTTAATACCAAATTGTATGGGTTTTATAGATTTTATTAACAAATAACACGTAACTTAAACAATAGAAATTAATAATCACTAAGTTTATGTGAGATGACTGTACATTAAGTGTTCATACACTTTTGAATTGTCTGATGGTTGTTTTTTCACCAAAAGGAGTCTCAAACAGTGAAGAGCAACAGGCACACTATACACCTGATTTGTTCGAGTGTGTGATGTATGTGTGACTGTCCGTGAGGCACTATGGCGTCGACGCTAGTTGAGCTTCGCGCCCGAAGACACTACAACTGTCTTTACTGGACCCCTGGCACTGATGAGAGTAATTATGATGATTCACTTATGTTCGTAAGAGTTGTCTGAGTCTACTTGACCGTATTCGGTACTACCAAAGGTAAGCTGACTGCACAAAACCGCGATTTGACTGCGAAAAATTATACAGAGATGACCGCGTGATTTGCCTGGAGCTAACTGACGCCACAAGTGCTTGACCGCGTGCTTGTTGGCGTCACTAGGGCCGTAGAGTTGCCTTCTGGGCCATGAGGGAAATACTTCCCGATGATTGGTCCAGTGAGTTGACTGACGCGCCGGTGGACAAGTCCGGCATTAACAATTTCTGAATATTTCCCGACTCACTGACTTGGGCCCCTCCAAGTTAGAACATTGTCCCACCATCAGCCGTTGCTGATCTTCTGCTGGTGGAGTGTATGGTGAGATGACTAGCTTTGTGAGTGGTCCGACGAGTTCTGCTGTTGCTGTCCTGAGTTTGACTGTTCTGATGAGTCCGTCTGATCCTGGGAACACCTCAATCACTCTGGCGAGAGGCCACTTCGTTGGTGGGAACCTCTCGTTAGTGAGTAGTACAAGTGAGCCGACTGTAATGTTGTGAACGGAGTGTTTCCACTTGGAAATGGCGAGTTGCTGCTGAAGGTATTGTTTCGACCACGTGGACCAAAACGATTGGAGTCGCTGCTGAATAAATTGCCACCTGGACAAGCGTGGCAGTGGCACATCTTCTAGTGACGGCTTTGGCAATGTCACGAGCGGTTCACCAACCAAGAAGTGTGCTGGAGTCAACGCTGAGATGTCTGTAGAGTCGGCTAAAAGAGGTTCGAGTGGTCTGGAATTGAGGACTGCTTCTATCTGGACAAGCAGTGTGGAAAGCTCTTCATATGTAAAGAGTGAGTCGCCTATAGTTCTGTTAAGATGAAATTTTACAGATTTGACTGCAGCTTCCCATTTTCCTCCCATATGTGGTGCAGCTGGTAAATTGAACTTCCACTCAGTTCCATCTTTTGCAAATACAGCTGCGAGTTGACTGGCCTGTTGAGTCCCCTGCTTGAAGAGTTGTCTGTCGAGCGTGTCTGCGCTTTGGAATGTGGTGCCACAATCACTGTGGAGAGTCCTGCATACGCCTCGACGTCCAGTGAACCGTCTGCACGCTGCAATGAATAAGTCTGCTGAATAATCTGTTACAATCTCTAAATGAAATGCAGAGGTAACGGAGCACACAAAAATGCACATCCAACCCTTAGATGTTTTGGCGCCTCTGCCTTTCCAAGTTTTTAGTGTGATGGGACCAGCGTAATCCACACCACAGACGGCAAATGGTTGGGCTGGAGTGATTCTTGATAACGGCGATTGACCCATTAACTGCTTCGCTCGTTCGCCACGTAAACGAGCACATTTCATACAATGATAAATATAGGATCGTACTGGGAGTCGTCCACCGATGATCCAGTATGATGATCGTATGAGGTTCAGAGTTGCCTGCGTCCCACCGTGCAATGTTCTTTCATGAGCATCTGCAATGTTTAATCTGGAAAGGTGAGTTTCTTGTGATAAAATTGCAGGATGTTTTGCTTTTTGGTCCAAGCTAGCATTTGCTAACCTCCCTCCAACACGTATGACTCCTTGAGTGTCAATAAATGCTGTCAATCGTGCGAGGGGGTGTGAGACGGGCAGTGAATTTGAGTTGATCTGCTTGATTTCTTGTGAGAAATACGATTCTTGAGTCGCCTTTATTCAAAAAATCCTTGCTCTCTCTAAATCTCGTGGCGTGAGAGGAAAGGTAAGAGATGACTGCGGTACTCGTCTGAGGAGTTGGCTGAATCTGAAGCAAATTGCAGTCACTCTGAGCAATTTGATTAGCCGAGAATGTCTGTATATCATATCCCAATGATAATCATGGTGAATTGTCTGAGTAACTAAAGTGAGCCCGGGCCGCTCTTCCTGCTGAGCTTTTAAATCGTACACTGATGATTGAGTTGGCCATAATGATTCGTCTGCTGTTAACCACTGTGGTCCTGTCCACCAAAGGGGGTGTTTCCGAAGCTGGGATATGCTGATACCTCGAGAAGCACAATCCGCTGGATTTTGTTTGCCAGGTACAAACCTCCAAACGCTGATTGGAGTGAGATCTTGGATTGCTGACACTCTGTTTCTTACAAACTCCTTCCAACGGGATGAGTGAGACTGAATCCAGGTCAACGTCACTGAGGAGTCTGTCCAACATACGAGTTGAGTTGGCTGAATGTCTAAGTTATTCCTTACATAAGTGATTAGTCTGGCAAGCAGCAATGCTGCGGTGAGTTCTAGTCTAGGAATAGACATCTTCTTCAATGGAGCAACCTTAGACTTTGAGCAGACTATAGTTGAACAAGTTCCATGATCTGGATGAGTAGCCCGTATGTAAACAACTGCTGCCATAGCTAGTTGTGAGGCGTCTGAAAAGCCATGAAGTTCCACGGTAGATTTCCGAGTAATCTTTAACCATCGTGGAATTCAGAGGTCTGAAACGTGTGAGAGTTCTGATCTGGAGCTGATCCACTTGGTGCGAATGTGATCTGGGGCTTGGTCATCCCATGACAGTTTATCTAGCCAGATTTCTTGTAGCAACATCTTTGCTCTGACAATGAAAGGTGCTAGAAATCCATGTGGATCGTAGAGTTGTACTGTTTCTGATAAAATTATTCTCTTCGTGAGCTTGGACTTCTCACGAGGAGGTTTTGAGTTGAACTTAAATGAGTCACTCGCTGGAACCCACGAGATCCCAAGTAATTTTGTTTTGCAGCTCTCAAATGAGTGGATCTGCTCTTCTGATGAGTTGTCTGTGATTGACTGAAGGAATTGGATTGAGTTGCTGTTAAAAGTTATTGACCTCTAAAGGTTGGAACAATTCAAAACAATGAAAATATTGAACACCCTTTGGGCACGATACTGCTGTGAGAGAAACAAAGCGATATGTCAGCGCTTGTCACATTCATTGCGAGTATTTGATCATAATAAACGTGCCTAAACGAAACACAACGTAAACAAAACCCATGGGATAGACAAGGAGGGTTATGTTTATGTATTCAAAATACAGGAAAGGATAGCTGACGTCACAAGGTCAGCATTTGTAAGACTTTAAAGAAAACTAAGTGATCACCAGCATTGTATAGAGTAATCACCCCAAGTGACATAAAAAAAAATCGCAAAATTAAATAGTACAATCGATAAAGTTTTCAATGCTGAGTCGATTAATGATATTCATTTTTTTGATTTTTTTTTAACGATACATGGGGTAACTGGGGGTAGAATAAAAATAATAATAACAAACTATTGCAAGTGAGCTCAAGTTAATTTCAATCAACTTTACTTAAAAAACAGAATCGATTAAAACTAACTTGCAAATAGTTTGTTATTATTATTTTTATTGCAAGTTAATTTTAATCGATTCTGTTTTTTAAGTAAAGTTAATTGAAATTAACTTGAGCTCACTTGCAGAAATAGTTTGTTATTATTATTTTCATTCTACCCCCAGTTACCCCATGTATCGTTAAAAAAAAATCAAAAAATGAATATCATTAATCGACTCAGCATTAAAAACTTTATCGATTGATGCTATTTAATTTTGCGATTTTTTTTTTATGTCACTTGGGGTGATTACTCTATACAATGCTGGTGATCACTTAGTTTTCTTTAAAGTCTTACAAATGCTGACCTTGTGATGTCAGCTATCCTTTCCTATATTTGAATACATAAACATAACCCTCCTTGTCTATCCCATGGGTTTTGTTTACGTTGTGTTTCGTTTAGGCACGTTATTATGATAAAATACTCGCAATGAGTGTGACAAGCGCTGACATATCGCTTTGTTTCTCTCACAGCAGTATCGTGCCCAAAGGGTGTTCAATATTTTCATTGTTTGAATTTTTCCAACCTTTAGAGGTCAATAACTTTTTACCTGTTACAGGTAAGGTTGCGAAGATGCGGACTTTTTTATGTAAAATTGTAGCCGCTACAACTTTTGTTTAAAAGATTTTTTCATATCTGTTATAGTTCTCGAAAAAAATGAGAACAAACATGAAAAATGCATAAAAAAGCGTTTAAAGGCTGATTTCAACCCTTGCCCGGTGTCGAAGCTCACTTTTTTTTAGGGGAAACTAATTCTACATCCCCTACAAATAGTCTATTAAAATTTTGTCCATTTCAAGATTTCACGATTTAAAATCTAATATGACTGGACTATAAGTGATATCCGCTTTCCCTGTAAGAACCTCCGGAATGCCTTATTACGTAGTAACCCGGGGTCGCCGAGTCGGTGTCTTTCCCACCTGGGATGAGTGTCGGCTGCAAGTCAGTGGATACCCAGCTCCAGTCTTTCGGCGTTTTCGTCGATTTCACGAAGCCAAGGAGTTTCTTCACCGAGGACTACAGTCTAGCTCTTCCATCAGGGCCATAATTAACAGCACCCTGTTCCAGCGGGGCCCGGAAGGAAAAATTTCTATCTACACTGACGGAGCCTGCACCGGAAACGGCACCTCTGAAGCTCGCGCAGCCATTGGGGTATTCTTCAATGAGGATCACCCAGAGAATATTTCTAGATGTGCCCCTAACCGCAAGACCAACAACGGTGCCGAGTTAGAGGCGATTGAAGAAGCAGTTCGGATCGCTAAGCGCCATCAATTAAAGGGAGTTCTAGTCTACACGGACTCTGGTTTCCTAGTTAATAGCCTGTGCCACTGGCTACCCGTCTGGAGAAGCCGAAACTGGCGCACTTCTTCCGGTCGCCCTGTGATCTACAAAGATGAGCTGCTGTCGCTAGCTGCCGATCTAGAGGTACTAGACGCGCAAGTCAAACACGTCCCCGGTCACCTTGGAGTGCTTGGAAATGAGTGCGCAGACCAGCTGGCGCAAAAGGCATTGTCGGCATCCGCGCCCCCGCCCACGGACATCTAGGCAATACAAAGCCTGCTTGCAGCAGACGTTCGTCTTGAGGGGGGAATGTTATGTCCGACTTTATGGTTACAATTTTTCTTTTCTCTTTTTTCTCCCTCCCTCATATATATATATATTTGGCTTTACCTTTGGTAAACCAAAACAAACGCATACTTAATTGACCGATACGCTGACAAAATAATTTTTGTATTTGACGGAAATTGAGTCTCACGCTTCCTCATGAGAGAATTCATTTCCCATGCAGAAACCCGAAGCCCTTGCTTAATGGAAAAATTCGTTTTGTTTAAATTTTAGGTTCTCAAGCTGACTAAGCTGAGAAACAGGTCTTTATTTTTGCTACCTTACAAAATAGAGGCTATATTTAAATAAAAGGAATTTCATTGTAAGTACTTTTTAAATAAAACGCTGAAATCGGAAGCGCTTACGATGCTTTATCGTTCCGGTCTTCTTGGAAACCCCCGGCGACTTAGACCAAGTACCGAGTCTACCTGTAGACTAAACAATTTTTATCTGGGCTTTTTGTCACTGACCAGAGATTAGTCAAGACAGCCCGCGTACTTAGCGTCGCGAGAATTTTATGACGTCAGTTAGCTCAACGACGTCGTACGAGCATTATTAAGTTCAAAGCGAAGTTTAGGTTGTGGCTAAATATAGTTACATCTTACGAAAACAATTGTCATTAAAGTGTAATAATTTGGGTGTAATCCGAACGTAAATAAACATCAATAAACGTCAAAAAGAAACAGAACCCGTGGTACAGTTCATTGATAGTGCCTCTCTGGACAACATCCCGACAACCTGCAGGTTCAATCCTTCCATCACCAGTCGTAGCTGTGTAGGATATCTATCTATAAAAAGGTAAGGTGCACAATTTTCCCGCTATTCGAGGAAAAGTCACTCAGCAAGAAAGGGTCAGAAGGATAGAGTCCTTCTGAACGATCCCTAAATTAAAAATAAAAATTAAAAGATAGAGGAATTCTGTCCTCTATCTGAGATTAACTTACGTCTACGCTTCCTGGGCCAAGTTCATACCGAGCGCTTCCAACGTATCTCATAAATTTTAAATACTGCAAAAAGATAAAATTTCAATCTAATTTTTCGCGCCTTTTTATTTGATAACATTTCATAAAAAGTCGGACGTAACAGGTCTATTATCGGCGTAAAAAGTATAGGCCCCTCACTTTCTAAAGCGATGGAAAAAGAAAAATCATAATCTCATTAAGTTGTGTGAAGAATCGATAAATAGATGAACCGACTCTGCAACTCCTGTAAAAATTAAAACGCAATAAATTCAAAACTTCGCGAGGTACAGAATTTTTTAGGGCAAAAAACCATTCTTTTAGCGGTCAATTTTTCACGACGGAAATTTACACGATCGTAGCGATGCAAGAAATATGGGGATACAATTGAGAATTTTATCGTAGTTAGGAAAAACGTTTAAAAATGAAATCGACTTGGAAAAAAGAAATTAACAATAAACAAAAAAGTAACAACAATTAATATTAAAGAACAATATCTCGGCCCCTAATGATAATAGAAAAATGAGACAACATCGACACAAAAGAAAAAAAATAATAGAAAATGAATCGCCAATAATAATAGCAAAAAAAAGAAACTGCGAAAATACGTAACATTAAAAATAACATGCAGGTGTTTATAACAGTCATTAACGGCAAAGAAAATCCATCGTAAATCTTTTCTTCTCATATACAGGCTTGAAGATATAAAAAGAAGAAAAAAACTTTTTTTTTCAGTGAGCATCATAGAAGAATTAAACATAGAGAACAGTCTAATCTCTAATTTTTTCCGATTAGAATAACGAAAATCCGCGAATCAGCTCGCGGGCAATTATAAGAGCATCAATTTAAGAGAAGGTACAGGAAATATGCATTTTTAGACTGTCTAAAATCTGCAACTTTTTTTAATATTCATATTCTTCCCCTGCTCTTGGCTAACAATAGGTTGTTGCTAATTTTTTTTTTTTGATATTAATATTGAAATAAGTTATAGATTTTAAAAAGTTAAAAAATCATGTTTTCTGTCCCTTCTCCTCTAAAATTTTGTTTTATATCGCTTTTGAAAGTGAGGGGCCTATACTTTTTACGCCGATAGTAGAAGCTTCGAGAACGCAGAGCTTTTGGACAAAACAGACCGTAGTCGTCAGTATTCTTCAGTTACTGCCAGTATTCGTACGGAGTTCGTACTCGGACTACTCTTGGGCATCATCGGACAATGCCAACCGACAGACAACCCGTTATAACAGTCAACTCGGTATGTGTGTACATGCAGAGAACTCACGCAGTCAAACTCGCTAGTGTAAACCCGGCCCACTCCTTAGACATGGAATAACTCACCAGTTCATCATTTATAGTGATGATTATGAACTTATCAGGCAGTCTAACTCTCAGCAGATTTATCCAGTAAGCTTAAGTTGGTCCGAATGAGCATCTTTGTTGCAAAAGGCGAGAACGATGGCGGCATAGACGTCTCACGGCCTCATGGACAGTCACACACACACAAGATCCATCAGAACAACTCACTTGTGTCTGTGTGACTGACGCCAACACATTAAAAATCAGACGACTTCTGGTGCAGAGACCAGTACAGGAAAACTTACAACTCTCCTGTGATCTTAGACTCATTAGTCAACTCGTTAGGGAACGCTATGTGAAATTTCAGTGAACTCGATATTGTACAGACAATTCAAAGACTCTCTTCTTGTTATTTTTCTGTTACTGTTACTTTAGTGTTTAATGAATCGTTAACTGTTACTTTCAATCAGTGTCAGCCGATTCGTTTACACCGTTCAAAAGTCCTGACTGTTCTAGCATCCACATATCCTAAAAAATACAGTCCACAAATTCCCGACTTCCCATTTAGCCGACTCAAAGTCAGATCAGATTCTCTACTCAAAGAAGGCTACGGTGCGTTAAGAGCCGACATCGATGCCCATCCTGAAATGCTCCCCGATAAAGATATAACATCTCGATTCAATAAGGATGAAATAAAATTATCTTCCATGTGTTGCTCTATATTTTTGGGCTTTTAAGAGCTATTTCAATGGTCATATTCAACTATTTACGTTGTCAATTTTTTAAATACCCTGTGTCATTTTGTTGAGAAAACGTGATCGAAACCTGTCACCTGGACTAGCTCTTGTCCCAGCTCGTGCTCTGTCAAGCTCACCCAACACTGTTGAGTTATCCTAGCTCTTGTTCCAGCGCTCAACGAATTCAAATTTCTCTAATCTAACCAATGATAATTGTCCTACGATTGTGCTAGGTCTACTGCCGCCAGCTACAACGTGATAGCAGCCATTGACGCTTACGTGACGCACTCGGTTATCGCTTTGCATAATTTTCTCATTACAATTTTTGTTCCATGCTCTTTAATCAGCTCCAGTTCGCTCAAACTTTCCTACAAAGCTCTATTATTGTTAAGAATTTATTGTTAACGTCCAAATTAGTCTATTTTTTATAATAAAAGATCTAATGACGATCTCAAGAAAGTGTCTGTGTTGGATAAATGCACCTCTCCTGACCTCACCTTAGGCGTAGCTCGCATGCTATCATTACTTGGCTCAAATTAACAGCTATTAGGCTCCAATTAAACATTATTAACTACTTGTAATTTATTTGCATTGAAAAAA
Organism: Chelonus insularis; assembly: GCF_013357705.1. Lineage (NCBI taxonomy): Eukaryota > Metazoa > Arthropoda > Insecta > Hymenoptera > Braconidae > Chelonus > Chelonus insularis. The sequence goes on along the minus strand of NW_023276391.1, from coordinate 16,467 downwards.
CATTTACAATTAAAAATGTTTAATCACGTTTGATCGAGAAAATTATTTGCTGTAAGCACGTGTATATGTGGCGGCCATTACACCCCCTTGCAAAGCAACGGCGTTTAACATTGCCGTGTGATATACGTGGCCTGTAGCATCAAACATATATCTATCTTTTTTCTATGCATTTATCATTTTTTATGTTGCTGTGCTCTCACTTGCACAATTTACTTCTCAAGCGCCACGCTTGGAGCTGGAAGGATATTAAAGCATACATATTCTGCGCGTATTGACCGTGAATATGACAACGCGTTCATGCACAGCATTCTGTAATCTTATTGTTCCTCATGGTGAGCTGTAGCTACAGGCCCGTCGCGCGTAAGCTCTGGCTGAAACAAACTGATCACTCTAAATAGCGTTCAGCCAGCACGAATCGGACTCCATCCCACCATGCGCCAGCTCGTCCACTTTTAATTATGAGCGTAGTAACACAGATGCTGCTTACTGTATACCCGATGAAAGCCATACTGCCGCGTTCAGTCGTGTGGTGTCTCGTCTTCAACCAAAGCACGCTAAGCATGCTGCTGCACGCATGCGCCAATATTAAATATATGAAAAATTTGGTATTTCGCGGTAAATGATAATCATTGAATAACAATAAAAATGTATATCTCTAAATTATCAAGTAAAATTGAATTATTAAATTATTATGTTCTAAATTACCCCCACGCCCCGTGAAACCGCCCCGGCTGACACAATTCATTCCCACTTTGTAGTAGGGATGAGAGTGGGGTCTACCAAACTGGCAGTATTCTACTTATATCTATTATCGCTCTTACTACGTAAGCGGGGAAAGGTACAAGAATGCAATTTTCCAAACTCTGAAACTTGATAAACAACGGTAATCATCGTTTCCGAGTGATAAAAATTTACATAGATGCTCTTCTTATTATCTCTTACAAGAATCTACAATCAAAAAATTTTTGTTTACATTCTATAATTAATCCACGACATCATATGGCTTAAACTGATGGCAATTAGGCTATTACTGCTAAGAGATACAACTACTTAAACCTATCTTCAGACTATAAGAAAATATATTTGTATAGACATAAATATATACAAAGGATACTCAAACTTGAGTTTAATAACTTCTTCTGCGTTGTCCGATTCTGGATATGTCAGTTTGATACTGATTCGCTCTTCATCTGGCTTTTCTTCTTATTTCAGCGATAAATCTATTATAGTTGATTAGCCACTTATACTTATCATTTATCCTGCCAGTGTAAAGATGGTTTTTATCTGAAAGTTCTTACATTCGAAAGAATGGCCCTTGCACGCACAGTGTCTGCTGGTGCAGTATATGATATGTGATAGCAAAACCAGCTCTGAGACGCAGGCCAACTTGAATGAATTATATTTGAGGTCTTTGAAAGAGTTTTTAGCCTTACTTAATTATATCATATTTTTTCAAATAAAACTTTTCTCATACCAAAACAAAAAAACGGTAATTGATAGGAAAAAGGATGATAATAAAATTCTTTTTGTGTAGAATTCCCTACAAAAGGTCCGTGACAGCACCCGTTTATCTAAAACAGGTAAAGAAGTCCACTGTTCTAAACGCGGACTCTTGTCTCTTTTGTAATCAGGTGCACATTAGAATGCCAATTAAAGAGCAGATAAGACATATCCTTTCTCAATAAATGGATATCTCATTTTTTTACCCAAATAAAAAAAAATGAAAAAAGTCATTTTTATTGATTTTGCCCTTATTTCAAGAGTGAAGCTTCAGACACATACGATAATGATTCATGATAACCTTCCATATATTCTTCTGAAGAGTATGAAGTAATTTGTTTTTTAATTTTTGAGTAATTATGACAACTTATTTTTATGAACGAATGTCGAAAATTTAAATATTAATAAAAAATCTTTTTCTAATAGAATATCAATTTTTCTCTTGAAAATAATGCTGTTAAAAAATTCTTGATTACTCTTCTCTTTCTCCGTGCTGATATAAATGTTTGTAACAAAACTATCGTTTACAGAGTAAATGAAAATCTTTAGTCAATACTACTATCTCATTTTCTCGGTCCTTGTTGATAGGTTTTTTTTCGAAGTTCTTACACATTAGTTTCTCTATTCTGCGAACGATTTTCTTTGCACAATTTTTTGTATATATTATTTCTATTCAAGGTTATATATATACATATAATCGAAAAGTAGTGGTAAAAGTTTTCGTTAAACTCATTTTCGATGAAAAAAACTAATTCTACACACTCTTTCATTCAATTTAGTTCAGTTTTTTTTTAAGAATTTTTCACTAGATAACAAAGCTTTGAATTTTTAGAAAGTCCTCGTGCATGCATCGTGAGTATGACTTTTTGCAACTAAAAAGCTCTGTTCCTTCTCAGGGTCTAGAATTCACATCAAGAAATACTCATTGCAGCAACGTTATGTTTAATCTTAAATATTGCATCTACTGTTCTTATACTGAGACTTTTCCTCTACGATCAGCTTGTTCTATTTGTTTTTTTTTTAAGATGTCACAAGCATCATTTAGCAATTTAAAAAATATTGTATTATCGAATTTTTCTCTATCACCAATATCATATAACGGTAGAATTCTCTTCACTGAAGAATAGTATGTGGACTTATCTTTCTTGATGTATGCACTCAAAGATCAATTCCCCTGAAGTACACATTTAAATCGTTACCGTTGATCGATAAATGAGGAGCAGTTTGATCTTCATAAGCGAGTATATTTTATTGATATACTATAGGTTTGAAGGAATTATTCGATAGTTATTTCCCATCTGTTTTTCGAAGTTCAATCATATCGTACTTTCGACAAATTGTTGAATTCACTTTAGTCAATTAATCGAAGGAATTCTCCACCTTTTCTGGTTGACTACTTGACTAATTTGTAATAAAGATATTCGCCCAACGAATAATAATCAGGCTATGTATGATTCTTTGCATAAAATACTCAATTTCTATAAGTGAACAAATGACAATCGTATTTATGTCATCTGTTATTAACTTCGCTGTTTTTTTCGATAATAAAACGATTGTATTTATTTTTACTCCTACATAAATAACATAAATCTCTGAGTTGTTGTATTGTCAATTCATTTTGTCTCGTCAGAAAATGACGAGAAACTTCACACTATCTCGTATTAAATTTTTAGAAATACGCGCATAAATCTGGCAAAGATAAAAGCGATCAACATCTATGTTACGCCCCATACATAAATTTGATTCAATCTTATCTTGTTTTTCAAAAGCTATTTGATTAGTATTAGAATTGAATAAGTTTAAATCAATATTTTCAGATATTACTCAATTCATGTAGGATATAAAAACCAAAATAATATCAGCATTTCTACAACTCGATAGACCACTAATAACTGAGCAAAGCATTCGGCAAAAACAACCACATGACAGTCAATCATCACTTTTTTACCCGTCGATATAATGTTATCGAAATATTCTCTGGCCCCGAACCTCAGCTCAGTTTTTGTTCCGAGCAGTCGAGATAAACTAATGTTTTTGCAATTGACCAGGGGCGGGTATGATAAATGCTAATGCATGCAGCGAAGAATACGGTTATCATTATGCGGAATTAGATACATTTTTTTCGGGAGATCCTTCTTAATTATTAAAAACGACTGGTCAAATTTGATTCATTGGTCAAATTCTATAAAAAATGATACGTTTTTTTTTGGTTCCTACTCGTAACGAGATACTAGTTTTATTAACAACAAAATATCCTGTTATAGGTAAATAAATTCTTATACAAATAAATTTTTGATTTTATCGTAGTCTCACCTCAAGAAGAAAATTAGCAGCATTTGAACAACTGAAGTCAACTACGAAGTAATGTTGATGAAAGATTTCAAAAGGAGTGTCAAAAAAACGAGGATTGTTAACATTTATGTTGATACATTGATGCATTATTGAAGCTCTCGATAGTTGATGTGAGAGTTTTCCAAGATGACCTAAAACCAATTTATTATCAAAAAATGTTAGTTCTTATTGGAGAATACTGGATGTTCTAGAGTTAAATTTCATAGAAACGTCAAGAATTCTATGATCGCATCACGTCTAATCGGTCATGAAAAAACCATACGTACATAAACACAATCTATAAGTAAATTTTTCACAAGCAAGTAAAAAAGTCAATAATGAACGGTACGTGTATCATTGAATAGTCCAAAAGCAGTGTGAATTACGTATGCATTAATTGTAAGAAAGATAAAAAAATTTTTTGATCACGGTTCCTTGTAGAGATCAACGAGAAGGGCATTTGTGCTAATCATTTTTTAGAAATGATTTTTACTATCGTTTATGAACAATTATAACTTGACAAAGTGCATTTGCTGACCTTTCACTGCTTCCGAAGCCGTGAGTTTTATTGAAAAAAAGTTAGATACCTCTAAAAAAGTCCGCGAGAGTATATATCTACCTATTACAAAACTGACAATTTTGGCCGTTCCGGCAAAATGTGCGGGTGAGCGGCTTTTCAATTAATTAATTGAAAAAATTGTCAATTATCATTTTAAAAATTTCAAAAAAACATGGGATGTTAAGAATTGTTTTCTGAACAATTTTCTATTGAAACTTTCAGAAAAATTTATTTTTCGGATTTTCTATACTGTATTGAACGTTGTTTTTCTTTTACTCAACTTCACACATCTGTAGTTCTAAAAAATTTTTAGACATTATGTTTTGCATTCGAATCCAGCTATGAACATTTTCTTTCATGCAGCATGCACACGTTTAACTAAGCTCAGCTCTTCTGTGGAACTGCAAGTCTCCAAAAGTCTTCTTTTGTTTCATAGAGACTTTAAAGTAGGATAACTTCGCAAATAATTGATAAAAAAAGTCGAAATAGAAATGATTGCGCTGGATTAGAGCAATTAGGAACTCAAGTGTTATAAAAAATATATATCTTTATTTCAGCACTAACAATGAACAATATACACTGTACAACTTGGTACTTCACCGGATAAATGAACGAATGTCTCTAGAAATCAATAGATGTCAATTATAAGCACAGGATGTTGATTAAATATTTACTGAAAAACAATTAAATGTCCCAAAAAGGTAACTAAACTTGGTATGTTCGGAATTATTGACCTAGTCCACGAGTTCAACACGCTTCTCAAGTTTAATTGAATAATGTTTGTGCACGTGGCGTTAGCCTAAAAATGCAATGCAAAATGAATTGTAATTTTATTACTTGAATTTACTGTGAATTGTCTTCAAATAATTATTGATTTAATTATAGAATGAACTGGTGAATGCTTCTGTTGATTCAGAATTGCACTAGCACTAATGATTGACTCAGAAAAAGATAGATTTTTGAGAAAAGAATTAGAATAGCGTGTGCACGTGAATGAGAACAGAAAAAGAATGGCAACAGGAACTTCATTAGTCAAAATGGACACTGAATTTTAGTCAATGGAGTGACTAGAATGAGAATTATTGATTATTCGGTTGATTGGTTATTGACCTAGTCCCAAGATGGCTGCTGAAGTTCCTGTCAGCTGGCAATTCAAACTTGAGAATTGATTAATTCTTAGCAGTGTGCTTCACCGGTTTCTAAAAAGTATTTGTTGCCAGTAATGTACAATAGTCTTTTGTTATTTATAATTGTATAAATATATGAATTAGATATGTATGTCAACAGATTATCTTTTGTCACTATTCGAAAAAGCTGCTATAAATTTGCTGCTCCTTTTTCGTCTCATATTTATTTGATTGAGCTCACAAGTGAGTCTGGCGTCAATAATTGACAATTTATTTGACCAATTTTTGCAAAACTAGTAGATTGAACCATCATATTAACATTTTGATTTAATTCTATCTGGGACAGCTCAATTATTAAACAAATATCGAAATATCAGTTATGATATTGTCGACTTGAATTAGAGTTTTTCTCTAATACTGTTTGAATATTTTTATTGATACTTTTAAAATTTAAATTGATTCGATTAGATTTTTTGCTATACTCTTCAAAGAGACATTCAGTTTTATAGATAGTCAGTTGTGGAATATATTTTTCATTTCGTTATAGTTCCACTATTTTTCCATAATCTTTATAAATTTGTCCTACAAAATTAAATAAACCTTTTTTGTACTTTAGTAAACATGGGACGCCTGTAGTGGAGAACAATTTAAGCTTATCTCGTGTGACGTCTGTCTGTTTTTATTAATTTTGAGAAGTTATTAACAATTATTGCTCCACATTGAATTGTTTTAGTAATTATTCTCTTATTATTAAAATATTCCGTGTGCTTGATTATTTTGTAATATTCTTTAAATTGAAAAGAAATTTCTCTCAATCTTTTAATTATTTACTTAGCGTAAAATTTTAAGTTCTATTGCATGTATCTTATATACATGCGACTCCAAAGTTGTTATTTGTTCTTATTGTACAATATATATATATATATATATATATTCTTTTATACAACTGATTATTAAGTTTATAGAGAAAATATATTTTTGATTAATTTTACTTAATTGTATTAATCTTAAATTCTTACATTTTGTTTATCACAACATTATCGCTATTCATTCACAGCTTTTTGTCTTAGACTTATATCATCTAGATTACAAACGCAACTTAGTGCTTGTCATATTTGTTTGATATTGAAATAATAAAAAATAAACAAAGAAAACGAAAAATAAAACATTAATTATGTAGTTAGACCATTAAAATAATCAATCAGATAATGGATATAAAATAAATAAACTAATCAACTTAATGAAAGACAAATCATTGAGCTTCAGCTTAACAAAAATAAAAAATATATGTCATGATACTTCTAACGTTTAAAATATTAATCTGGCAGTAATATTTTTCAAATACTGTAATTTAGCATTACGGTCATAATGTAAAACAACATTTTTAATTCGGAAATCGACTTCCACATAAACTTTTTTTCGTTTTGAAGATATATTCAATCCGGTAATTGTTTAAGTAAAAAGAGTTTCAGTTACACCTTGTGTAGTTTAAAGTACATTAATAAATTTGCCAAGCGAAGCATGATTAATGCGAAATTTGGTGTTAAATGCGTCATGCCACCCTTCAATGGCGTTATCCGTACGGATTTCATCATTTAATACAGCCTCGTAGCAATTTCAGATCTTTAATTCATAGCACGGTTTACGTTGACGTCTTCCGCAACTAGAAAGAACACCCACTCACGTTTGTTCGAAATAATGATTGAGCCGTTACAATACATCTTCATTTACTGTCCAAAATTCTGAAGAAACAAGTTTATTATATGCATCAACAACGTCACTTACAGGGACAAATAACAGTGCTTTTAACATTCGTATGTTCAATGCAAATCATGAATTGCTATTGTACATGTACTGCAAACCACATGATTGGACATTTCTCCACAGTCACTGACTAAAATTAAATAGGCATCCAGCAACTTCAACATCAACAAAAACCTGCCGACCTGCTGATATAAATGCCAATTCAAAGTCAATAATTGTTTAAACAAAGTTGAGACAGAAGAAAATGATCCATCGCTTGCCCATTGATCACATGGTGCTAATCCTTTCAAATTTTCTGCTGTAATGAATATCAAAAATGTTAACTTTCTATCACCACTATCATATTCCAAAAAATTCTGTCCTTTTAATGTTCTCCTATACTCCTCAGGAATAATTATATCCTTACGTGTTTTTACTTCGGAGAATTTAGCTGTATCTATCTTGCAAATAAGCTGGACTTCTCGTGATAGAGATTCTCATTTAGGTAATTTAACAACTACAGGAGACTCTGCTGTTAATACCACTGAAGCAACAACTGCGCTTACTGCATCATCACGGCTTGCTGCACGTTTTTTTATTTTAGTACTAATTATTTTAGTTTCAGTAAATGCCATGTATTTCAATAGAGTTTAATAAAACTTTACTAAGCTGTACGACTTTCTGAAGTTGTGTGTACAACAATATTACAATTCAATGACGTATGATATTCAACGCAACACCATGTTACACTGGATTGATCAATACTTTTCTTATTGAATAAATAGCCATCAAGCATCAATTGCTTTTTGTTCTTTTGTGATATTATAAAACGTAACGGCATTATGATAAGTGCCGCAACAAGTGCCACAAATAAAACAAGTGATAAATTACTAATAATGCAATTGAATACTGATACAGAAAAATTTAAGTTGCGTTTATTATAAACTCTAAATAATGAATAAAACACTCTATTACTCAACAAAACAATAATTCACTACAGCCATCCAATTCACAATACATAGTGTGTAGTAAAAATCGTAAACTATACATTACCAACTATACTTCGCCTTTTTAACACTAGAGTGAGTAGCGTTCGAGACGCGGGAAATTTGAAATAGATTTGAACTTACCGCATAATTAATCCAATTATTACGATACTGTTTTTATCAGTTATTATAGCGATCGGTTATTTTGTCGTTCGGCTATTTCATCTGCAGTTATTTTGTTGCGGTTGTTTTGTCGTGGCACGAAAGAAACTTATAACTCAAAATTTAAAATTATTCTTTGATGGAATCAATTTTAATCGAAAGAGTAGAAAAAATTACGAAATACGTGTCTTTTGAATGTTATTATTAACTCATTTTTTTTTATTGTATGCTAGTTGAATCTTGGTATTTCACAATAGTCCCCTTCCAATTCTTGCTTCCCTCCATTGCCTCACTACTTATTCTTTCTCCATATTTCCCTATCTAATCTCCCCTCAATCATCACACCACTTTTTGTTTTCCTATACTAATACTTTTCTCCTCTTATATTTGTCTCACACGACTTCCTACCTGCCCGACACACTATTACGCACATAGTATGCCAGGTTGCATCTGCAGCCGAATAACGTCCTAACCATTGAGTCGCATTTGCACAAGGACACAGGAAAACTACGGAAAACTTGTGTTGACACACCCGGCTCTTCGAAGAGATCCTCTTATTCACGGTGGCCTGAGAAAGATCATATAAATGACTTCTTGTCTCGGCCGGGACCCGAACTTGCGACTCATCGTGTGACAAGCTGACGCTCATTGTTTCGACGAGCAAAAAAAATTGTTTTTCCATTATAAAAAATTCTAATAAAGTAAATAAATTTGGAAAATAGCATCCAAATGTGCAACATCATTTAACTCAGGAACTTTATTTTCCTTTTTGGATGTAATAATTGAATTCTAACAACACGCCCATAGCATGGACAAACAGACAGACACCAGAAATTTATGTAGTAGTATAGGTAGATATGTAATTAAGTAATAATTATGTAATTATTCTTTCAATATTGTGTATTTTTATGTATTTTGTTTATAATTAAATAATCAATTATATTTTAAAATACAATTATTATATTAAAAACTATCACGCAATTTGTTCAATGAAAATTTATTAGAAATATAAATTACCTAACTAAAAAGAATGTATCTCACGTCAAATAATTGTGGAAAGAAGTAATGATAACATTTTCTTATGTTACCTTACTATAATTATGGGAAGATTAAATGTTCAACAAATGAGTAATTTTATCAATTACTTTGTTCATTGCATTTTGTGCAACATTACGGTTTTTACGTATGTCAATAAAAAATTTTGCAGTATGACATCGAAGTGATTGTATTGAATGATTGAATTCTAAAATTTGAATGTGTTCATGAGTAGAAAAATTTTTGTAGACTTTCACAAATTACTCAGAAAGAACGACGTAATTGGATAAAAAACTGCTCAACCTATATCTGAAATTATTGACAAGTATCCCCAGCTTCAAATTAGTAACTTGGTATTGTATGAATTTTTATAATCACTGCACTGAAATTTCACTTTCTACATTTGAGAATCACAAACTTTAATCATTTTTTGATTTCTTTTTTTAAATAACTTCGACTTTATGCAGTATAAGCTAAGACTAATAATGGATGAGCATAAGCATAAGAAAAGTTGGTCTGACGACGAACTTTCCATTATCAATTGATCATAGTAGATTTACATTGTGATAAACAATACGTAATTGTTCGTAGTCATATCTTGTCATTAATTATGTCATTGTGTTAAGAGCATTCAAATCCATGTGGTATACGCATTAGTTAATCGATCAATCCATTGTCTAATTGTTTACACAAAATTCATATTCTTATAAACAATGCTTAATTGTTAAAAATCATATTTAGTTCTGAACGATGATGTCTAGTCAATATCGACTCAATTTTCGAATAAAATTGTTATTGTTTGACTTAAAAATATTTTAAACAGCTAATTTTTTAATTTTCACTAGTTATTGTATTATGAAAAGCAGCTTGACTGAATTCGTTCAAATTTCTTTCAGATCTATTTTATAATAATATCTTTCGAAGTAATTTTGGTTGAAGTTGAGATCTTGATGAGTTCTTCGGATGTCGAAAACGAAAAAAATTCTGACGTCCGTACGTATATACATACTTACATACATACGTTCGTTTCAACATAAGTTGAAATGATAAAACACATGTTTGTTTGCTTAGGAAAACCGTTCCAGCTTTATGAAACGACAACGGATGTTGAAACACATATTTCACTGTGAGGATATTAATAAAATTGTTAGAACGTATTTCTTATTAACCGAAAATCAATTGGAACATTAGAACCCATATTTAACACTTTGTGACAAGACGGGTTTGAACTCTTTGTCCATTTCGGATAAGTAGGGCCATCCGTGCTGGTCAGAACAAACCTGAGGCCACAAAATACTTATATCGCCCTCTTTGGGAGACTTTACACTGCTGTTATAGCACTATCACACCAACAGCCGGTATAAAGGGCACCTACGTGACCTACTAAGGTCAAAGAGAGAAACCTTATTGTCCACAACATTTGGTGGCATTTTGCTGGCAAATTGTAGAAGTTTGTAGGCAGCGCAGTCGATAATCGACAAATAGTAGGCAAATTGATGACAAAAGTTGGCGGGTAATTTCGATTCAAAATGTCAACAAATTAATGCAAACTTGTCAGTAAATTTGGTACCAAAATTGTCAACAAATTTAATTCAAACTTGTCAGTAAATTGGGTAACAAAATTGTCAAACAAATTTCCGTAAATATATATTTTTATGAATTTTTAGCAGCTAATTAAACAATCATGAATTAGTGTTTAACAACAGCGCAATTGACTTCCGCTCGATTGCAGAACAATACACTTTCCTTCCAAATTTAATTTATAAAATTAGACATATGAGAATTAACGATACATCGTCTGTCCACTTGAATGTGTGGAAATTGGTTCATAAGGATAATGGAATTTCCCGGCGCCCTACCATAAAAATGGGTCTTTCAGGTACGGACTCAGTACGGATTTGTGCTATAAAAAATGTCTCGTTTGCTTACACTGAACGGCGCCTATTCGTCGTTCACTATTTGTTGAGGGTTCTTCGAGTGCTGTTTATTTCTTGAAAACTCAGTTTATTCTTAAACATTGTCGAGTGCACGCTACTGATTTACGAAAAATAGTTTCAGTGATCTATCAACATACAACTCATTATCATATTTTTCTGTTCATTGAGGATACGAAGGTGACAGTGAAGTGGAAACTGATAAGTTTATAATTGCATTGCATTAATAGTTGAAGTGTGATCTACAAATTGAACGAGCCCGAAGTATGTAACTTTTTAATATATTTTTTAATTGTTATATAATCGAACAGTCTGATATTTCATATCATGTTCACTTCATGTAATATAAATGACAAATTTCCTTAGTGCCATTCGCATTAATGAACAATCAAAACTTTTAAACAACATACATTATAATAGACAAAAAATAAACGAGAAATTAGACGCAGCTAGTCTTTTGCCCTTAAAAAATTTTTATAGTGAAGTAGGAACCATACATGATTCGAGGTTGTAGACTTTGGTTCTTCAAAATATACTTACGTTTGAACTTGTGCAAAAATCAAATTTATAATCAATTTACTTTTCATAACTTTTTAATACATTTACGTCTATTATCTACGCGTAATGAAAGTGAGATATTAAATTAATCAATAAGCATCTGATAGTCTTCGGTTTCTATACAGTTTCTTGTCCGTTTTGTTCGATTTCATGGCATTCATAATTTTCCGTTACTATTTTACACTTATATTAATTCGCGAAATAAATTCCTTTTAACGTGACTTAGACTATGTTTATTTGAATATTTTTTTTATTCCACAGGTACGACTCATTTCTTGACAGAATAGCAGCGGAGGAGACATTGAACATGCATTCGTCACAGCAATATCGCAAAAAGGTATTGAAAATTCTAAAAGTCGAAAAAATATATTCCCAATAAGTCGAAATCAGAGACAGCGCATATTACGTGAAGTAAGAACAAATTTTCATAATGTTTCCAATTTCACCATCTCTCAACCACTTACTTGTGATATTGTACCTGTTGGTACTGAAATACCATTCTTTCGATCTCATGTTCATGAACCTTCAATGATTAATGAACCTGAACCAATCACCAGATAATAATCCCAGATGATGTTATAACTGAAGAAAATAGTACGTCGCCACTACATGTTGTTAGTCATTGTTCTATTCTCCACACACAATCACACCAAAGAAAATTTCGGAGAGAATTAGCTGAAATATTCATCCGTCAGAATATTAATCATCAACAAGGTGATGCAATTCTCAAACTATTAAAAAAGCATGAATGTCATGAATCACTTCCCATGAGCACTAAAACTTGCTTCACAAACACCACGAAAGCCAGCTGTTATTCATCCTATTGAACCTGGCGAGTATCTCCACATAGGTTTAGAAAATGCTATCATATCATCTCCTGCGAAAAGTAGTTGATAATTCTTTACACAACATTTGGAGATAGACATTAATACTGATGGTGGTCAATTAAATCGTGACGGTATCTGCACAATATGGCCTATTCAAATACAAATTTGTAATGTCCCGGACTGTCAACCAGAAACAGTCGGTATTCTATTATGGCACCATCAAGTGCAGTTCAATTTTTTTCAGCTTATTGGTTATGAAGTGCGATTATGTCACACAAAAGGTGGTATTACATTGAGAACCAACCTGATTCCCATTTTCATTCCGAACATTCATCGCTGATGCTCCAGCTCGGGCTTTCGTACTCAATCCACTACGGCCACAATTCAACAGTCCCTTGCTCTAAATGTATATTAGTTGGAGCAAGTATTCCAATACAAGGCAGCCGATCACTTTATTTATAGAACTAATTTTCCGAAACGAAAAACTCAGAGTCTTATCAATGCCATGATGGCTCTCATCATAATGAAGGTTGTCATGCCTACTGGATCTAGGTATACTTCCCGTAACACATGTCCCATTTTGTACTCTATGCATTTAGTCTGTCTTGGAGTCATGAAGAAAATTCTTGAGGCGGTGGTAGTAGTAATGTAATTATTCTTCTTTTGTAAATTACCTAAACAGAAAGTAACACTTGCCTCGGATCGCTTTTGAAATATTATATCTTATTGCCACCGTGAATTATCGAGGCATCCTGAACACATTAATACCACTTTACAAAATATAAACGCAAACTGAATATCGACCAATTGTTACTATATACAGAATTGTTGTGTTCTCTGGGAATCCTGAATGATGTTATTTATCAACACTTTTTACGTCTTCACTCAGCTATGCCGTGTTTTAATCAACTCTTCATCTTGTGATTGACAAATATTAGCATACGCCAGAACATCACTGAATGACTTCATCGATATTTGTCCTGATATTTATGGATTAAATTTATGTCTTATAATATTCACGGATTATGTCACCTGGCTGATGATTATAAAAGATTTGGATCTCTCGACTCGATTTCTTGTTTTCCATTTGAAAATAATATGCAAATGTTTCGTACTTTGCACAGAAAAACCTGGTAATTTTCTTCAGCAGGTCCACAGAAGATTGACAGAAAGTTCAAAATGTATTGAATCAAGGAAATAAAAATTCGGAGCACGGACTGTCTTTCTCCACATAACAATGGCCCATTACTCACAGCAGCACAATTTAATGTGACAATATAGATCTGTGACGTATAAACAAACTATATTTTTCATTAGATCACTAATACTTGTATTTTAAAAGATGACGAAATTGTACGATCGAAAATATTATATTAAAAGATAATCAAATTATTTAGTAGCTAAATGTTCAAAACAATAGACTCTTTTTATGATACTGGCCTTTCTTCATGTCATTTTGGCATTTCAAATGCTGTGATTTCGAAGAAGGATTGCATTTAATACCTCTATCTAGAATTCGGAGCGTAAAGGGATTAGAATGCCTCTTTGGGAAGACTTCAACGAGCGTCACTAATAATGAAAATGTATATTACCTGCATCATATGTAGTGGCGAACTTCTACAATAAGTTGCACACGAACGAATAAAACTCTAATTTATATTAAAAGGCGTTGGATTCATGGCTATTTTTTTATATACTGGTAACTATTATTGATCAATTACATTATTCACATCATTCTATGATATTTATATAATGTATGTATATTAATGAAACGAATATGATCTCAGAGATACTGTTAACAATTGAAGGAGTTTCTTGACATGTGTGAATTAATTTCTTCACCTATGTGCTTCATTCAGAATTCAAATGCCAAACGACGACCACGTTCGCCATTAGATGCTGATAATACGTTTCAAGCTATCCAATTGAAGTTACACATTCTTCTGATGGGGATTAGAAGAAAATTATCTCTAACCTATTTCGTCCACATCGAAACACGAAAACAACAGACCATCAAAGCGTCCTAGACTCCAACATGATGATTTCACCATGTTCAAGTCACTACTCCACCGACGATGATGAGCTGAGTGATAATAATGCCGACATGCAGAAAGTGTCAGTAATGCTTTTCGTAGCGGGGGAAAAATGCAACAACACATCAACGCAATCAGGAAATTTCGCAGAACGATCTACGACAGCGAGAAAATTTTAATGATCTTCCGCAGGCAGGAAAATGTCAGCACTGATATACGCAACGGTGACATTCCTGCGATGATATTCGCAGCAAGAAAATGCAAACAATAATGGAAGAGAACGGATTGAGTGATAATGATTCCCCAGGTGGAAATCGATTAGAAAGTCATGAGGAAGATGAGGAAGATAATGATAATCCAATCGTCTGCATCCACAATATGTTAACGTACGTATTGAAATATGTTCTCTGTTAAATTTTGTTTGTAAGTACATAATATAACGATTTAATAAATTATACTATGTGCAGAATAATATACGGCAGATGAAGAAACAAGAAAAAAACTGAATTGGAAATTAAAAGAGATCTGAGTGACATTAAATCTCGGCTTGGTGAAGATCGAGCGGAATCTTTAATTCGCGTCGCGGAAATGTAAAACTTCGTCCACGTCCACTACGAACCCGACTGTATCCCGATTACGTCACTTTAGAACACTTTACAGAATTTGAGACTATTGCTAATACTGCGTTATCCTTAATGTGGTAAGTCTTACAAACAATTCATTGATACTGTTTTCTTTGTTCTTACATCAAAACTACCAATTTAAGACATAACTAAAATGAGTCTTTCTATGCACAGGTTCGTATTTACACAACTTGGTGGGTTCCGTATGCGGACTCAATTTCCTTTCTGATGACATGTAAGTCTGCAAGGTCTTATAGGAGCAAACGTGGCCTGGAGACAACGAGTCTACTCGCGATATATCTCTCACGATTGCTACGTGCTATACTACGGTACGTGAACTTTTCGAATAATATCTCATACTTACAAATCGAAGAAAGCTAAATTGTAATATTGCGTTAGATGTTTTATTAGATAACAAAATTGAGGCCCCCAACAATGCGATAAATTTAAGGCAGCTGATGAGCGAAAATTACGATTCATAAAGGCAGAGACTACACCAGAACGAAAAAACCAAACAACGCACGGCCAATTCAAATACGGGCAGGCGGAATCTTCACAAAGAGCGCACGAGCGCGAGAGATATATATAAGAAGACCTAATAATTCATAATGTTTCAAATCATTGAAGCTGTATGAACAAGTAGTATGACATCTCTATATGAACGCACTTGGGATTCATCACCTATAGTGGGCAGACATATTCGAGCTTTATGTTAATGCTATTTAAGGACATGATGTATGAATGATTATATTCAATCTATAACACGTAATATGTGTAGTGGAAAGTCATGTCCCATGCATATACAGTAATTAATTTAAAAATAATTTCGCATAAATATTCATACAAATTAAAACAAACAATAAACAAACTTGAGCATCAAATTTGTACGACCACATATACCTTACAATTTTATAACAACCATTGATCGCAAAGTTGTGACAATTGTTACAAATTGAAGTCATCCCTTTGACATCAATACTTACCTACAATTGGTGACATTGTATCAACAGATGCCCGCATATTTGTAGACAACTTTTGACGAGTTGGTG
>NW_023276390.1:0-25463 GCF_013357705.1 Chelonus insularis | reverse complement strand
AAAACGAAAGATAGGAAAATGTTTTTAGAGCTAAAATGACAATATTACTGAATAAATTTTATTAAATTTAGTTTAAGATTGGCCGATCTTACAAAAAATAATTTTCATTAATCATGTACTTATTTATAATAGTTTTTCTATTATTAAAATTTCCATATGTCATCTAGAATAAGTATTTCAATGTTAATTGGTATTTTCTAAGATTCATATTGAATTTCATGATTTGTATATATTTTCTATTGTAAATGATCATTAATATTTATATATACATTAAATCAATAGTTTGTTAATGAAATTGAGCATTATACTTGAATAAAACTCACTGAAATCAATTATGTTTACAGTAATTTATGATCTCAAAATTGTAGTAATTAGTGTACATATTATCCAAATGAATTAAATTAAATTTATTAGAATTTATTACATATGTAATTACATAATGTCTATAATTTATTCGAAGTCTTAAAATTGTAGCAATTAGTATACTATTTATAGACATATTTTCAAAACCAAATACATTCAATTAATTATATCCATTACATATATGAACATGTAAAATATTTTTTTTCTAATGTGATCAATTTTTACTTTATTAATTGTATATTAAATCACTTTCCTGGTGTAGTTGTGGCAAAAATATTTGCAAAATTATTGTAAAATACCAATACATTTAATTAATTGAATTTTAATATCCATATCAGCAAAAAATCATATTTTTTTTTCAATTCTCTTACTAGACGTTAGTGCAAAATTAACAGTCATCACTTATTAAAGAAAATCAAGTTAAAAAATAAAATGTACATTTTTAAAAAAAAATACTATCGACAATTTGTATAATTCACTGAAAATCTCGAACTTCCGAAAGTGCAATAAAATTCACTAATATAATAGAATCAGTAATTCAAGGTAATAATGTACTTGAACTCTTCACTAAGGATTAAAACTGGGAAATTTTTGAAATCTCATAAAGGTAATAATCCCACCGAAACTTTGGAAAAAGACTTGTCTCTTTTATAGTACCCCTATGTTTTAAAGGATTTTCCCAAATGTATTTTCATTTAAAAGTGTTCAAGCATATTTTTACCCTAAATTTTTAACTTCATATAATCATTAATTTTATTGCACTTCCCAAGCTGTGAGTACCCCAACTTCCAAGATCTACTTTTCAACTTTTAATGGGATGTTCCAGCCCTAATGGGCTAAAATTTTATTTTTTAGGCTGAGAAATATGTGGAAAAGTTGAGCAAAATTAGATAATTTTTAAATAACTAAGTCTGGTAACTCTTAATGCTGATTATTAATTTGATAGATTACATTAACTCTACAGGGAGGTCGCTTCGATTTCAACTTTGGTAAATTTCTTGGATATCATATCTATATGAGTTAATTAAGGATTACCCCATTCAACTTTATACTTGAACGTATTTATGTCTATTATAAATGCAATTTTCCAATTCTATTTCACTTAAAAGTTTGGCCTGAAAAAATTCATACACTGAAAAAAGAATTTTAGCTACCTCAATTCTTGCTTAGATTTTAAGTTCCAGTCATTCTTTTCTAATTTTTTTTTTAATTGCACATCACCAATATCGACTTTATCATTAAATCATCATTATGATATTGGGCTTATCTATACAATGCTGTCAGTTTTGTTTGAGGGCGGACTTTCCATTAGGTGTTACATCTGCAGGGCATGAAACATTCATGGAACTATTTAGGTTTTTGTTCATCTTGATGAAACATACAAAATCTCACAATAATTTCTGATTTAAATGCACCATAAAACCTTTACGGAGTTAAAAAATTTAGCAGGTTAAGTTCGGGGACTAAAACGGTATAGCAAATGGTCAAAAATCATTGGGATTTCCGTACCTAATCAACGTAACACGTATAAAAAAATTCAAGATTAGAGTCCCTTCCAACAGAATTTTAAAGATTTCCACTTTTTGCTAATTTTGAACACATATAGACGACTTTACAACTAGCCCAAGACGACTTTTATGAAAAAATATATTCTGTCAGGACCGGGAGTCAAACCCGGACCTTTCAGTAATGCACTGGTTGCTCTACCACTTAAATATCTCATCAGTTAATATAATTGCTTCAAATCTTGCCTGTATTCTCCATATCTGTTCACCCCTTGCTCTGCACCGTTCCTTACATGGCCTAAATAAATTTATTCACTATTAAAGTGTAACCCAGCACAAATAATTTATTTTCGAAGGTGTCCCTTAGTCTAGACTATATCCAAAGTATTTTCAATCATATATAGTTGGATAAACACACATGAATGTGTCCAATGTTAATTGCCATAAACGAATAAAAGAACTCTTGTAATTGTTTTATACACACTTCGGGGTGTCTTAAAATTGATAATTTGCTTACAACATTTAAACATTCGCAATGTTTACAACGTCCAAGCATTCGTTTTACAACAATTAATAAATTTATACTCTCTGTTCACAACATTTTTATGATTAAAAGACGTTATTTACAACAGTTAAATATTATATCGTTCATACAGCATATAACAATCTTGCTTACAAATTTATAAAATCTATCATAATTTTTTTTATCAAACTTTTGATTGTTCTTGTACATTAATAATGCAATTTATACATTATTTGAGAATCATAATCATGTATATTTGGTACAGTAGAATGATAAATTAGGTGTTCAGAATTTACGTACATTAATTTTGCTTGATTTGGAGAGAAATATTTCAAAATACAGTTGTAATAGAAATTATAAACATAATTTTTTAAAGTATGTAATATACAAAACCCGAAGTAAATTGGTTTATTAAACACTACATTCATTTTATCAAGTTCTACTGCAATTAGATTTTTATCATAAATAATACTTGAATTAAAGTTTGGTAATGCAATGTAAGATCTTGCTCGTTGTTGCTCTTCCCCACTAACAATTCTAACTTTTTCATGTTTTCTAACATTTTTGATGGTTTCACCATAAACAGCATTTTTCATCAATTTATAGAACTTTTTTTTAAATTTATTTGGTAATTGGTTTTTCATATTTATATTTAAATCAATAAATGGTTTTGACCATTGTGATTGCTTGAATTCAAGAATTGATGTACTTTTACTAATTTCAATCCTGAATTCAAACATTTTTTTAAAGTTTGTAATGGATCACATATTTGTTTTCATTACACAAATTTGATATACATTGTGACTCTTTAAAATTAGGTGGAATAAAATGCCCAGAACATAGTGGCAAATCTTGATGAAGTTGAAACAATGATTGACAATGATTGAGGATATTCCAAATCCACTTCAAAATGTATTCAATTAGCGAATCATCTGGAATATTCATGACATTGATGTTATTTCTTTCCCCACTCAAATGAACTGTATGGTAAGTAAAAACACATAGCAGCTTTGTAGAGATTTTTTATTTTATAATGCATCAGGTAGGATTTTCTTTTTCAAAATTAAAACCAAAGATAAATTTATTGTGTACTTCAGTAATTCTGCTATAACATTCAGTTATTCCACCTCAGATACCTTTTCAATGAATAATGACATTTCAGGATCTTTGAGTAAATCTAGCTTAACACCTGTCCATTTAAGCATAGCATCAAATGCTAACTCAGATGCTGTATGATAATATAATGGATCATGATCGTAAGTAAAAAGACACTCTTTTCTGAAGTTCTCAAAAATATCAGCTAGTATAAGTACATCTGCTTTTAAATATACAAAATAACATTGTTTCAATGTTTTAAATTTCATATGAGACCATAATTGTTCTACGTATTTATAATTGTCTTCTGGTATATCAGAATCCGCACAAAACAGGCATCTAGGAATGCCTGTAAAAACTGGCGCCAAGTCCACATTCAAGTAAAATTAGTATAAATAGAAAAAAGGTAAGATCAAAAAAACATGTGAAATCAAGTAAAACGCCAAGTTAGCTGCGTCTTTTTTCATAATTTTTTCGAACTAGCAATGTACTATTGACTTATAAAATTTCAGTTAATTTTGAAGTACCAAAAAAAAAATCTTCAAAACTAAAAAACTATGGAACTTGGCCCAATTTTTTAAATTCTTTCAACAGTTCCATATATTATAGTTCATACATAAGAACATTTGAAACTGAATTGGGCAGACTTTAAAAGACAAAATTTGGTTTTGGAGATTACCCCGAACAGACAGATAGACACCAGAAATTCATATAGTAGTATATATACGTGCAAGTGGAGGTTTGGTAACATTTCGTGCGATCAAAGTGGAATTTTGGAGACAGTCACCAAACTTCCAAAAAAATTTTCTTCTTCTAAATTAATTTTTTTTTTCAATAAGGTTACTAGAAACAACGCGCGCTCTTCGAGCGCGCTGTCTCAAGACGGCAACGTTAAAAATTATTTAATTTTTATTTTTATTTATTTCGAAAATTTAAAAATTTATAACAATTTTAGGTAGTTCCTATGCTACATAGGTGTATTTTCTGCTCTTTTAAGACTTTGCCAAGCCAGTTTTTTATTTTTCTGAAATAGAAAAAAGTTCAATAAAATAATGTCTTATGAAAATAGTGAAAAATATGATATTTCAATAAGACATTATTTAAAGCCAACCACAAAATTTATAACAATTTGGATATTTATTATAATTGTTTTTTCTTTCAATCATCTAGAACATCATTTTATTCATGATTCCAAATGAAATCTATTTAAATCGATATGCAACACGCGGGAAACACTTTTTACTTTTTTTAATCATATTCTTTTGTTGTTATTATTCGACAAACACTTATTTTTCATTGATCATTTAAAAACTTTTCTTTACCAATAATTCCTAAGAAAGTTTATTTAAATCGATATACAACACGCGGGAAACATTTTTCATTATTCAGAACATAGATGTCTCTTGGTTAGGCAAGAGAGAAGGAAATATTACGAGGTTAACGTGAAAGAGAGTGATAACAATACGTAACGCAAGAAAGAGGGCACTGTAGGGAGCCCAATGTGAAAGAAAGTGACAAAAGACACATTCAGTAAGAGAGAACACATGATAGAGCGCTCGATTAAGTAGAGTGAAACAGCGAGCGAAAAAATCTTGAATAGCAGAAATATCGCTGTTAGGGGCGTGGCTTATTTATAACTCCGTTAATAATTAATAAAAAATTCTCGTTTAACGTTTAATTGAAAGCTCATGATATAAGATAACTACCTATTAAATATGAAATCATAATATGTAGCAATTATGAAGATATTTGCATATAAAGATGCGTTGATGACGTCACACAAAATTTTTCGTGTATAGAGTAGTCGGTAGCCTCGGCGCTCATGGGGGAAAGAGCGCGCTAGTGAGAAAGAGAGAGAGAGGGAAAAGGTGAATGTGCACTTGGCGCCGAGTATCTACCGCTACTCTAGATTACTTGAATAAAAATAAAACGATTTTTTGTTAGGTAATTGAGTTTCTTTAAATGTGTTCCTACTATCAAAATATTCGTATGGAAATACCCCTTTATGTGCCACCAATTTAAATAACTGCTCACACGAAAAAAAGGTTTTTGTTAGACTTTTTGAACTATCATGTAGATATGATGATAATTTACTAAGACTTTTTTCTATGAACAAAAAAGAATTAATGAATTGTAATTTTATTAATACATCATTTTCTTTTGAGTTATTTGAACCTGTATTTATAGAGGATATATTTTTCTCACATTTAACAGTTTTTGTAAATAAAATATATTTTTTTTTATCAATAGGTAAAACACTTGTAGGTCCGGGGAATAATGAAGATAATGATTTTATGATTAAATGAGAATTGTATGTTGATAAATTATGAAAAACGGCTGGGATAGTCACACTAATTTTATAATTTGAATAACAATGGTGATGAGCTGGACCACAGAATTTTCCTGTAAAGTGACAATAAATAGGAATCCTGATATGATCTCCTGTAAAAAGTTTTTCACACATGTAGCAAATGTTTAATATATGAAAAAAATATATTTCTTTATCATTTAAAGCTCCATTTGGCACAGGATTATTAATTATGTCGGCGAATATTTCACTCAATTTGTGGAACTCTTTTGAAAAGTAATCTATACAATCTTGACTACATTTAAAATGTAAATTCGACTTTGAGTTATCGTAAGAACAATGAACATAAAATGCTATGCTACAAGGTATTAATTTAAATTCATCTTCTCCAGTTGTCTTAATAGAACATTTTAAATTGGCATAGACAACAAAAGGTACTTGTTGTTCATTAAGATGGTTAGTAAATTGTATACAATCATCTTTTGGAAATGAAATTTTACATTTATTTATAGCTATACAATCCTCCAAATGATTATCGAGCAATCGCTGACTAGAAAAATGATTTAAACAACGATCACATATAACAACTTGATTACAATTACCATATATTCCATTGCTTACTACGTGAGATAAATTAGTTACAGAAGAATAATGATATACAGAAATCGGTGCTCCATTGATTATGTCCATTTTATTTTGTGATGCTAACAGAGGAATGCAAGAGCGTTTCATACTTTTTTATAATTTTGACTTAAGTAGATTGGTACAATAAATTTATTTTCATCGAAACCATAGACATTAATTAATGAATTATTAACTTTTTCGATTTTTTGAATATATTGTAATAGTGTTGGATACCTTATGCCAGATTTGCTATAAATTTATTGAAATATAAAATTTGATGGTGTGGTACCCGGAACACTATTTGATAATAACTGATGATATAGTGCAGCAGTAACAGATGTGAAGAAACAAAGTTTGTTATTCTTGGGAATGTTGTTCGCCACTGTTATAGAATCTGTTAATTCTGATGGCGTACAATCGTTGATGTTTATTCCAAGACTTTTGATTTCTGCTAGTACAAATCCTGAATTACACTCTTGAAATTTTTCAATAGTTTCCAGTAAATTCGAATTTATTTCGTAAGTGAATTCTTCAGAGAATCTTGTAATCGATAGTACTTGTTTATTTTTCACTGTTAAATGGTTTTCTTCATGAAGGGAAATATCCTTTTTTACATTTTCAAAAGTACATACAAGTTTGAAATTTATTTTAATACACCGTTTGAATTTTTTGAGGTCTATTAATTTAGCACTAATTAACTTTTCACAAACTGTTAAAAAAATTACTGAATTCAAATGCTTTGTATTTAGTATTTAATGAGAACTAATATTGTAACGGTTATTTTTCAGGTTTTCGGTGAAATTAAAATCTTAGATCTATAGAATGTCAATGTAACATTTAATTAAACTTAATTAATTGCATGGATTTCAGTTAAATTGACTTACTAATTATTTATCCTATATATAATTATTGATAACAATAAAAGAAAGTTTTATTAAAGAGAAATGACTGGTAATGCTCTCAGCTCAGCTGTCCAGAGTTCCACCAGGAACGTCACCTTCTCGTATATCCGACTTGAATGAGCAATTAGGGCAGCTAATTACTCGAGTATGTTTAATTACCCTTAGAAATAATTTGGTGGTGAGTTATTTTAACGCAAAGAAAGACCAAATTTGTTTAAATAAATATAATAAAATGTTTTATTGACATAAAAATAAACAGTAATTTCAATAATAACGTATTTACAATGGTTCGGGTATTTTAAATTTCCCCGCGTATAATATTTCAAGTACGGTCGGTACAAATGAAAGCAATGTTATCGTTTATGGCTGGTAACCGGTATCGGTAACTACTGGTACAGGATGAAACTATGTTACCAGCTTTTA
The DNA here is from genome assembly GCF_013357705.1 of Chelonus insularis. Classification (NCBI taxonomy): domain Eukaryota; kingdom Metazoa; phylum Arthropoda; class Insecta; order Hymenoptera; family Braconidae; genus Chelonus; species Chelonus insularis. Next base: position 17,720 of record NW_023276390.1, on the reverse strand, counting down.
AACAGAAATTTAAATACTAGAAAATTAATATTTTGAATTTTACCGCGCTGGAAAAAACAAATGGTGGTTCAAGCTATTCTCTACTATAGTGTAATTTACTATTACTGAATTTTATGACTCTAATGACTTTAAATAATACTTTTATAACGGCTAGAATGTTTAGTACAAATAATACTATTATGAACTATAAAAGTGAGACTACGGTTTTTGAATATCACAAAAACAACAAAATAATGACTTACGAACGGTCCACGACTTGAGGAAGAAGAAGGGAAATGCTCCCGCTCTCCTTGTCAAGAATACAAGATAGTTTGGAGTAGGGAAATGCTCCCGCACTACAAACTAGACTGAAATGGGAAATGCTCCCTGTTCCAGTCAACAGATACAATTTTTCAAGTTGCCAGTCCAATTCCCAATTCTCAAATATATAGAATTATTTTAATCTAAAAAGTGTGCGAATTGGATCTGGCGTAGCCACCTAGCGGCGTATGCTCAACTATGCTGGCGGTATGCGGACAATATGTCTTAGAAATTTTCTGAAAACTCTACTTAAATTATTCTCACTCTTAAATACTGGGAGGTGTCTCTCACAATACTATTTCGAAATGCAGTCCCAATATTAATCCATTTTACATCAACGTTGAATGGTGTTTCAGCAAGTGTTAAAGAATAATTTGTAACAATATGTTCACTATTCACCACATTATTTTGATTCTCGTTAATCACATAAGAACGTAATGATTTATCTATTAAATTGCTTATAGTATTCAATTGTAATGTGGAATTTATCAATGGTGCATCGATGTAACTTTTATAATATAAAGACTCTAAATTGATATTAGAAGTATCAAACCAATCACTAAAATATTGTTTCTCTATTATGACCTGTCTGTACAGTGTCTGGAAAACATCTGACTAGAAAGGAGTGCCCTTTTCTGTCGCATTAGTCTGGTCCCTCTCCTTCTTTGGGCCAGCATATTTTTGACCATAATATATTATATGGTATTAGAAGAAGAATTTTCTCTCTTGTAAAAGGCATGGCCAGTTGTCGTCATATCCGTCATCGTTTTATTCAGGTGTTGATTGATTGTTAGAAGTAATGGCGGGAGACATTTTTAATTTAAAAATGAAATATAATTTTTTTCTCTTATTTACGTATATAATGCTGAGCGCCTGTACTATTAGTTTCTTCAAAATTTAATCGGTAACGAAGAGTTTAACCTTGAATTCAAATAAAGGTTTTCAACTATTAATCCCTTAATATACAGGGTGTCAGGTCACTTATAACGAAGCCGGATATATGTAATGCGAAAAAATAAAAAGGATCTGATATAGCAACTTATATTCACAAATTGATAGTTTTCGCAAAAAAAATTATTAAAGTTTGGTGGATTAATTCGTGTTTCAATAAAAATAATCGCCATTAAGTATCGTCACGCTACCTATAACTGTAAAAGTTTTTCTTCCGAAATTTAAATACGTAATGAATTTTAAACTTCCATGTAAGTGACGTCATAAAAACTTTTTCCCGCCGTATATTACGTTTTATTTTTAATATAATACGCGAAGTATTCACATCGATTTTAATATCGTGCAGTGAAAAAGAAAAAATAAATCGATTGCATTGATAACATTGCAAATGTAACTAAAAACCTGTAAAGAAAATGGCTGACTTACAAGAAGAGCATAGATACAGAGTGACTGGGCTGAAAAGAGTTAATACAAATCATGGTGATGCATTAACTGCAACAATCGACGACAAGTTCTCTGTTTATTTACCATCAAGATTGTCAAATGCTTTGAGAGAAGATAATATTACTTTCAACAAATTACTTGATTACGTCAGAGAAGATAATTTGGAATTCATATTCTTCGGTGGCAAATGGAATAGCTGCAAATTTGAACCTCGAAGGAAAGAAATTGATCCGGAGAAAGAAGAAAAAGTAGGTAATTTATCCATTAATTAATAATCAAGTAAAAAATAACAGATAGAAAAAAATCTATTGAATTTCCGAGGCAATTATTTTCATGGAAATGACGTCATTAACTTTTCTCCCTTTTTTTTTTGGTAGAAGGGGTGAAAAACGGTAGTGGGGAGCTCGAAAGCATCAGAGCCATTGAGGGACTCTTTTCTCAGTTCAAAATTAGTCTTGCAGAGAGAACGAGTGATCACCATGGATCTTGTTATTGATATAAAAGGCTATCGTTTTTCTAACGGAAAAGTGATTGTGAAAGAGTTGGCTTCATGTAAATGGCTAGGATTGGAAGAAATTTGTGAATATCATTTTTTATTTAAACCACCACGTGATTACAGTGAATTATCTATTGATGAAGAATGGGACGTTGATGTTGGTAAAAAATATTATCATGGACTTTCATGGGAAATTGGTGATACACCATATGAAACACTGGACACATATTTGAAAGAGACATTGAACAACGTACGTTATATTTTTGTACGAGATTATGAAGTGCAATATTTCATTGCAATCATTGATAAAAACAGATATTCCGATTATTAACTTGGAAAGAGAGAATTTTGCAATTTATGATGTTACTGGATTCATGTGTCTACATCGTGACCAACACAACAAAGGAATAGTGAATAAAGTAATGAATATAGCACTTCCACGTCTATACTTCCATCGATACAAATGTGCACTTACAAATGTAAAGAAACTGAACCAATGGGTTTTTGAGAATATTTCGATTCTTGATGATGATATCAGACCAATCAGAATTTATCGAGTAATCAAAAATTTACTCAAGTTGAATCCAACAGATTTGAAACTTTTAACGAAAGAATTCATCATTGAAGAGGCTGCAAATAATATTGACACTGCATGGGACAAACTGCCTAATAAATGGAAATCAGATGAGGATTTTAAAATGTATCGACGATGTTACAATCATTATCCACCAAAAGACGACCAAAATGATGGCCCTATACCATTTGTTAAGGATTGTAAAATGTGTAATAAAGAATAAAATGTTTTGTAAAATGTGTTATAAAAAAAAAACAATTTTTTCTTACATAATTCATTTTGTTTTATTTATACAATCAATTTTTCTCAATAATACAGGATTAATTATAATATTACATTTTTCTATTTGTAATCTAAATCTTTCTCTATCTCGAGCTGCTTCTTCCCAACATCCTTGTCTGGCTGCTTTGTAAGCATAAGTCCATGCATGCATTATGTGTATTTTCGGTTGAAGATTAAATTGAACAGATTTTTACTCCATTATAATAATTTCCTTAATTGTCCACTCAAAGGTTTGTATTCAACAATTCGATCATGAATGATTAAACAATATGCTGATGTATTATCGGGTATCGGTTTTGTAGATTCAAATTCGATTCGCACATCCACAGGTCCAGATTTTAATGATTCATTTTGTTTTGAACAATCGATGACAATTAAAGGTGCTTTTCCGATAAATTGTTCTTTTGTGAGAAGTGGTTCTGAATCTTTACCATAATATGATTCTTGGAAATTTTTGTACATATCATATAATAATGCATATTGATTGTGAGCTATGTTAAGATTCAAGTTGCCATATAGATAACATTGTGAATTGAGAAAAAGTTTTACGTTTCTCAAATTACAATGATCGAATTGACTGGAATCTTTTGTTGCATCATTTTTTCGTGCTGTTTGAAATGCCAATATAACATATCTCGGTTTCTCCAATTGTGTTGATGTTTTCACCATCCGAAAGTTTTTCGTTGTTCTCGGTAACAATGGATATTCATAAGTTTCCCATGATCGAAAACTCACTGTTATTGGCGGATCCTTGGCAATATAATTTAATAATTGTATTTTTCTTGGATCCGATACTGTGATGTAAGGAATCATCCATTCAATTTTCGTCAATGTAATTTTTTCATCTGTACTAGCTGCAGCTTGTACTATTGCATTTAGATCGGTGTTTGAACGTGTTAAAACAAGTTCATGCCTAGCATTGACAATAATGCGATGATAATCTTCAGCAAATCCCAATAACATATTCAATAGCAACAAAATGTCAAAGTATCCTTTGTTATCCATAAGCTTTTCATCATTGACAATCCAACCTGTATTATCTAAATAATTTAATTGACTTGGATAAAGTGATAGATATCCTTTGATGACACTCGTAAGACCAACATTTTTATTGCGATCAATCTCAATGTCATTCAATTCATATCGTATTTCTTCAAATAAGTAACATAACGCCATGTTTACTAATTTCGTTGTCGATGCTACAGCAGTGTCATTAGTTTTTGTAAATTTTCCAGTAATATGAAGAGAACTCTTGCAAGACAATGAGCACAAATCTTGATGTTGAACAGCAATCCGGATTTCATCGTTGTTGTTGAGTGAAGCTGATGCATAAGGTTGATGAGCATGTAATTCACAATGTGATATAGACTCATCAAAAACAACTCCTCTGTTGATAGTTAATGTCTCCTCTCCCGCAGCCATGGCAATAAACACGCAAAACAGCACACTTTTAGTGTCTAGTCGTTTGAGGTTTCGTCGTTGACTGACAATTCTTTGGCATGGTAACTCAGTTTTATAGCGTCTTCCGACAATCGTTTTATAAACAATACCCATTATTTCACAGATTTCACATGCAAACGAATTGTTATTATTTCTCCACGAAAATTAACCAATTCTCTTGATCAACAATTTTTAATTGCATATGATGTATTGCTTGCACGGCGATTGGAAGATAAATGACGTTAGATGGCACTTCAATGATTTTATATCCTGGTGGAACTGATGGAAAGAATTCATGAATTGTATGCACTAATTTATTATTTATGTATGCTCCTGTAGTAGTATTGCACTCGATTCTCAATGCATTTATTTTCAAGATAGAAACTGGTGAATCCGACGTATGTGTTGATTTTGGCGAGATAAGTCTTGGACCAAAACCCAACAGACGACCAATAGAATATCAATATCTTCAATTTCATAGCTTCCTGTTGGTATTTCAATAATTTTATTTTGTCTATTTATATTATAATAAAATTTATTATTTCCATTATCAATGTTTGGGATAGAGTTGAATGTTAATAATTCAACAAGACCCAGTACATAATTTTTTGTCCTTGTTAATCCGATAGGTGGAAAATAATATGCCTCTAATATAGAGGACTGTCCAGACAGCGTTATTGTGAACGAATCGTCCATGACTGAAGAACTTTTTATTCATCTTCACTTTTTATATAGCTTTTGAGATTAAATTCCATACCAAGTCCCCAGATGTTTTCAACTTTTTCTCTGAGAAACTTTAAACATAGATGTCCACAATTTGTTGTTGAATAATCTTGTTGCTTTGTATGATTATATAATAAGCTACCAACATCGAGATATTTTTGAAGTTCAGGTGGAGGTTTTAAATTACCGAAACTATCAAAGTATATTGCTTTATTTCCTCGTTTTTTATATGCCACCCAGTGAGTTCCAGGTCCATCTTTATCATCAAGGTTAATAATAGCTGACTCATTTTTTCATGGTTTAGATTTCGGTAAATCATTTCTCATGAAAACTCCACGAAAGTATGGAATTTTCATAATTTTTGCATACCTCAAAATGTTGATGTTAGTTAATGCTCGATGTGGTAGCTCTATACGTTTTTTTTCGCTGGTTTCAAATATAGGCCATATCCTCGTTTTCGACGTTTAAAACGTAGACCTCTACCCAAGGCTATGGCTTCCATTTTTTGATTGTGACGTTTTGCTCCACCCAATTGACGATGAGCAGCTTTAGCATCATTAACTGCCTTTGCAATACCTGAAGCTCCACCAACTAAAGCACCAATTGCACTTAGACCGGCAAATATCGGTATCAGTGGTAAAAATACCTCCAACCTTAGTCGGTACAGGTAATACACGAGGAACTCAAACATTCTTTTTCCCACGAATTGTTTTTACTGCTTTTCGTGCAGCTGATAATGCAGATTTTATGGGATCTGCACCAGAATTCATCATCAACTTGGCCGAATCCACAATCTGTCTTAAAGGTTTTTTCTTTAAACATTTTCCAACTTTTTTCTTTCCCACTCTTTTCTTCAAACCCATTCCGAGTTTTGATTTAACTTTCATGATATCAGTAACTCCTAATGCAGCAGCTCTTTCACTTAAATTTGCGTCTTTAACAAAAACTCTTTGCCAAGCTTTTTCAGCGAGCACTTTATCTGCTGCGTTTCTCGCTTATACGTTTTCTCGATTTTTCGAATATGCAATATCGTGCTCTTTACACGCTGCGTCCAATAGATTTACACCATGATCACCACGTTCTAATCGTTTTTGTAATTTTGTTCCGGGTCCACAATACTGATATCCAGGAATATGTAACTCGAATGGCAATTTATTTATGATAGTGTTAACTAAACCGGCGCCACGTCTGTACTGTGTCATAACTCGAGCCATACTGAAATAATTTCTATAAAAGTAGCGCATTTATACTCTAGCTTTTCAGTTGACATCGAGATGAAGTTCGAGCAACAAAGAACTCAATTACCGGTGTCGAATTTCGACAACGTCGTGCCACAAACTGTAAAAATTCAACGTCATGGTAATTTATTACCGAGGAGCGTTCGCGGCGTGATATGTGGCCCCTCGAATTGCGGTAAAACACATGCTCTCTTAGCTCTTGTTATACACCCAAATGGATTACGATTTGAAAATATATATTTATATTCCAAATCCATACATCAACCAAAATATAAATTTTTGGAAAAATTACTTGAACCTGTAGAAGGTATGGGTTATTTTCTTTTCAATGAACATGAAGAAGTTGTGAAACCAGAGCAAGCAAAACCAAATTCAATAATGATTTTTGATGACGTAGCGTGTGAGAAACAAGATAATATGCGTGCTTATTTTTGTATGGGACGACACAGAGATGGTGATAGCTTTTATCTCTGTCAAACTTATGCACGTATTCTCAAACATCTAGTGCGAGATAACACAAATTTTCTTGTGCTTTGCCGACAAGATGATATGAATTTAAAGCATATTTATAATGATCATGTAAACACTGATATGTCATTTTCTGATTTTCGAGAACTTTGTTCCAAATGTTGGAATGATAAGTATGGATTCGTCGTTATCGACAAAGATAGAGAAATCGATTGTGGACGTTATAGAAAAGGATTCGATTGCTTCATTGATATATAAATTGTACAACAATAAGAGAAAAAGAACATTTGTGACGCAGTCATCAAAGTGGTAGTATGAAAATAAGAAAAATGCAAAAACAAGCTGATGTTCTGCATCAAATTGCAAAAGCGAGTGATGCAATACGACGTAAGCATGAAATTATAAAACACGGACGAGAAACAACTCAACGAGCTATGAACGAAATGTTTAAACCCGTGGTAGCTCCTCTGCAACAATTAGTGGATAAGACACCGATGAAAATGGAGAAATTTGATGTGAAAAAAGAAGAACAAATCAAAAAAGTTCCCATAGAAGAAGCTCAAGCTTTCAAACAACACATGATAATACTGTTGATTATGATGTGGATAATAGTGCAATAACTGATGATGAATCTTTTACCACTGCTCCTCATCAAAGTACACCGATAAAAGAGTTACCTGCAGTATCATATTTGAAGAAATTCGATTCAAAACATCAAGTAAAGGAATTGGATACAAAGTTTGGTGTCGGAAAATTAAAAAATAAACTGATGATTGGTAACTCTGAAGCGAGATTTGATGATAAATTTGTTTACATTGGTAATAAAAAATATGAAAGTACTCCGGGTCTCTTAGAATTGCTTTTTATGGAATCGCCTGATCAACCAATAACAACAGAAAGTGACGAGAAAACTTATGGTCAAATTTTAAAAAGCACTTACGCCTATCATAAACATTATAACCCTGACAGAAGTCTCAGAGAGAATAAATATTTAAAGAACGTTAAGAAAAAATTAAAAGGAAAACCTAAAGCCAATTACTATGAATAAAGAAAAAAGACAAATTGCAGAAGAGCTTCATAGACCGGTGAGAAGAAATTATCAACGACGACATGTGGATATACGTGGTCTTGATGAGACTTGGCAAGCGGATCTTGTTGATATGACTACATATAAATCCTACAATAAAGGATATCAACATTTATTAACAGTTATTGATATTTTCTCTAAATATGCTTGGGCTATACCAATTAAGACTAAAAATGATAGAGATGTCACTGCTGCAATGATGACTATTTTAAAAGAAAGAAGAGTTCCCAAGCATTTACATGTAGATAGAGGCAAAGAGTTTTATAATAAGGATTTTGAAGGACTTATGAAACAGTATAACATTAAAATGTACTCAACATTCAGCAATCTCAAAGCATCAATTTGTGAAAGATTTAATCGAACTTTAAAAAACAAAATGTGGAAAGAATTCACTCATATTGGAAATTATAAGTGGATTGATTTGCTACCGAAACTATTATCATCATATAACAATACTAAACATCGTACAATTAAGATGAAGCCTGTGGATGTAACTTCAGCCAATGAGAAGCAATTATTTGATACTGTTTACAGAAAGCTAAAAGATGTAAAAATTAAGAAGAAGAATAAGTTTAAAATTGGCGATAAAGTTCGAATTAGTAAATATAAACATGTATTCGAGAAGGGATATACTCCTAACTGGACGACTGAAATTTTTACTGTTAGTAAAGTCGAAAATACTCATCCAGTAACTTACAAATTGAAAGATTATCTGAACCAACCGATAGAAGGAGGATTTTATGAGGAAGAATTAACTGGAGTCCAATATCCTGATGTATATTTGGTTGAAAAAGTTCTAAAAAAACGTGGAATTCAAGCATATGTAAAGTGGTTGGGGTTCAGCAATGAACACAATAGTTGGATAAATTTAAACGATATATAGTTTATTTGACAAAAAATTAAATTTGTAATGATGACAAAAAACTTATAATTATCAGAAAAAATTATAATAGTGATAGGTTAACTTATGAAAGAACAATTATAACTTATAAAATAACAATTGAGATCATAAGCTATGACAATTGTAACTTATAACTATAACTTATTACTATGATATGTTGTAATTATTTCAATAAAAAAATATAAAAATTACGAATTTGTATTACTTTTTTTATAGCCCCATGGTACAGTATCAGTAGTTCCCTCTAATAATTGTCTTTTATTGTCTTGCCAACTCAAAGCTTTTTTTGATCTAGGAACAGTACATACTTCATGTTTCTTACTGACAATGTGATATTCAATTTTGTTTAAAATTGTATAATCAAACAGGCATTTTTTGTAGTCATCAAATGTGATAGCTGTAACTGTAGCCTGCTTCACACCTTTAGCTTTTTTAACAACATTAGCTTTATCTTTATCTTTATTTTTATTTTTTTCTTCAATTAAAATAGTATAACTATACATTTTAGCTCTAAGACCTGACTCTAAGTTGATATGACTATATATTCATAAGGGAAAACACTTTTTCTCACTACCAATTTAAATTTTTCCAGATCATTGTAAAATCTTTTAGTGATATTTTTTCTATCATTATCTAAAAAAGATGCTAATTTATCAATACTGCTAGCCATGAATCTAAATGAATCTATGAATTGCAATTTAATGACTATTTCACAAGTTCTTTTTCTATTATTTCTACGAAATTTTTCTTCATCTTTACCAACTGTTTTGGTGAAAGCTATATATTTTTCTTTATTGATTGGTAATAATTCGACTTTACCTTCAAATGATGTTGATGCCAATGATTTAATTAAAAAATGAGAATTATATCCAGAAAGATTGTGAAAAACAACAAGAATGATGTGAGAAGATTGATAATTTAAATTACATCTGTTATGTGCAGGACCACGATAAGCACCTGTGAAATGACAATGATCTCGAACTTTAATTTCTTTATTTAAAAAATTTTGATTACAAATATGACGTTTTTTAGCATCATTATGAGCTTTCTGCTGCTGGGAAGTTAATGGTTTCATTCGCACAACATGTTTAATATTGTCTTTTGCATGTTCTGATAATTTTTTTAATTCTCCAATGAACTAATCAATGCAATCTACATCGCGTTTCAATGAAAAATAAGATTTAGATTTATCAAATGAGCAATGAGCATAGAAAGCAACACTGCATGGAATATGTTTCTGTTTAGTATCGTCCGGTTCAAGAATGCATTCCAGATCAGCATAAACAACAAATGGAACTTGTTCCTTATTTTGATGATTTTTGAATTTAATTTTTTCATCATTTTCAGGCAAAGTAATAGCAGTCTTATTCATTTTAATGCAATCTTCCCGATGATTATCGAATGATTGTTGAAATTTAAAATGACACAAACATCTATTACACAGAAATTTTTTTGTTTTACCATTAGAAATTTGAGAACTAACCAATCTGGAGAGATCTTTGATTAAACAAAAATGATAGATAGGTTTTATATTATTATTATCAACTTTAACATTACTTTCTACCATCAATAAATGCATTCGATTTTCGCAAGGAAATTTACTCAAGTACAATGGAACTATTTTATCCTTATTATTTAATCCATAAACATTAATTGAAAGATTATTATCTAGTTCAAACGTTGGAATATCATGTAAGGATGTTGGACAATTAATACCTTGATACTTGAAAATCGTCCTAAAATCTGGATATGATGATGTGCTGTTTATGTTATTTTCAGCTGGAAATAGTACTGCTGTAACTGCCCAAAGAAAGCAACATTGATCATTATTCTTGATATTCAGCACTGCTTTTTTATTTCGAATGAACTGTGGTAGAGCAATCCAAGTTAATTCTCCTGCTGCTAATGGATCATATCTATTAATATTGACTTGGAGATGAATGATTTCCACCATGGACCATCCTGAATCTCGCTCTTCAAAGTCCTCAACTTTTGCTAATAAAACATCAATGACTTTCTCCACTATAATTCCTTCTAAGTCACTTGATGGCATAAATAGTTCAAAAAATCAATTCAAAAAATAACCAAAAAACAATGATTTTCAATAGGAAAAGTTGGATAGTTAAAAAAATTTTAGATAACAATGAAGAAAAGTTAAATTAATGAAGAAAAATTAAAAATTATTGAGAAAATTACTTACTTTAGTTGATGATAATTCACAAGTGTCAAGTCCACTTTCTACAGTATTTCAAATGAAATAATCAATTTATTGTTCACTTTTAACAATATTTCAAATGAAATAATCAATTTATTGTTCACTTTCAACAGTATTTCAAATGAAATAATCAATTTATTGTTCACTTTAAATATTTTCACTTTTGACGATGCTGCGTTTGCTAAGGCCACTAAAGAAATGTCCTTTGTCTTTCATCCCTAAGTTATGTGACGTATTTTTGTTTACAAGCGCGTGTGAAAAATTTTCCTGTAGATGCGCTAGTGTCGCATCTTTGTCTTACGCACACTATATACACTATACGTTGTCTTTGTTTCTACCCATGCCGGTTGAGGCACTAGCATCAAAACAAACGCACGTGGTTCAACGCTTGTGTTGCCCCCTTCGTCTTACAAATAGATTTTATGGTGCATTCTATCTTTTTCATGCTCGTGCCTGTTAAAACATAAATATGAAAACAAACGCACGTGGTTTACCGACGTATTTGTTACAGTCCTTCCCTATTTTGGGTATGAATACCACCCTGACCGTCCGCCAAGCCTTAGGTATGTAACGCATGGCAAGGCAAGATCGGTAAATATGTACCAGTCTGCGCCATAGTCGCTCCCCGCCCATTTGCAGCAGAACCGGATAGACTCCGTCCGTGCCTGGACTCTTGTAGCGATCAAAGGTACCGACTGCCCATTTTACCCGATCGTAGGTCACCACTCGCCTGGCGGTTTCCCAGTCGGCCCTTACGAGCCCGCCTGATCTATCAGCCTCGCTTGTGGTTTCTTGCACCGGGGTCGATCCCGGAAAATGCGTTTTAATGAGGAGCTCCAGTATGCCTTGATGGTCGTCGACCATCTCTCCCTCCGGAGATTCTAGGCCTCGGAGCGCCACGTTCCTGCCGGGGGTAATCAGCTTGCGGATTCTGGCTGCCTCAGGTAGGGCCTACAGTCTCTCGCAAAAGCTTCTCCAAGCTTGCCTCCTCACTGACTTGATCATAGACCTGAATCTTCTCCGTGAGGTTTTGTATTCAGTCCACATCTGATCCGTCTTGAGCTTTTTTGCCCTGTTGAAGAGTCTCCTGGTTTCCCTGCGAGCCTTTTCAAGCTCCCTGTTCCACCATGAGACTCTCCTGCACTCCTGCATCACCCTGGCTGGGCATGAGCAACTATAGGCCCCTGCAATAGCGTCTTGTAGGTCCAGCACTGCCTCATCGAGGCCGGCCGGAGACCCTACACGCCCTTCCGTTCCGGGTTCCCCCATGAGTTTTTCTAGTTCCTGCTTGAACAGGCCCCAGTCAGCGCTTCTTGGGTCCCTACGGAGTTGCGGTTCCACATTGCCCACCTCCCCTGTCAGAGTGAGATTAATGCGCCGGTGGTCCGACAGAGTTTCCTCTTCGTTCACCTTTCACTTCCTGACGAAATCATAGATTTTCGCCGTGGCGACAGTTATGTCGATGACCTCCTGCCTGACCGAGGTAACAAACGTAGGTTTGTGCCCTCTGTTCAGGACTTCTAGGCCGTGCCGAGTGAGGTATTCCAGCAAGCTAGCCCCTCTCTCGTTAGTGTCACTGCTCCCCCAAAAGGTGTGATGAGCGTTAGCATCACATCCTAATATGAGCTTACAGTTCGTCCTTCGGCAGTACTCCACGAGTCGTTTGATCTCCTCAGTGGGTGGTGGTTCAACAGAGTCATAAGGAAGATATGCCGAGCCGATAACGACTTTAATCGGCTCCCTTCCCAGCTCTATTTTCACCTGTACTGCCGCCAGATCCCTTGTGCAGTATTGGCTGAGCCCCACAGGGTTTAGTTCTCGTCTCACGAAAACGCATGCCCTAGGGTCCCTATCACCTTTACCGCTTATAAAGGATCCGCCTTTGGCGTCTCCCTTCAAGACCTCTCCCTCCCTACAATAAGGTTCTTGGATCAGGGAAACATCTGTGTGCTTCACCGCTAGGTCTCGACAATGTAGTGCCGCGGCCGTGTAGCAGTGATGCAAGTTAATCTGCGAAATCTTTAACAGCCCCGATATCACAGGGATTTCGGCGCCGTTTGATTTCGCGTGTTGGGAATAGGATTGGGATGCGGGAGCGTAGGAAGAAGATTAATCCTGCGTAGAAGGGCCAGCTATGTCGCCGTCCCTTCTTGCGCCCTCTCCCGTAGGAGGGTTACCCGTAGGTTCTGCTCCAGGCTTTACCATGTCGGTCAGCCTGATCTGAGACAGGACCCTCCCCACCCTTGCCAACTCCTGGTTCTTCGTGGGTCTCCCCCGTGCCCCAGGAGTTGGCGTAGCCCGTCCACTGGTCCGAGGTTTGCCTTCTCCACAGTTCGCTTTCTCAAGCCCCTGTGATGGCTCCCTCAGAGGTGGGGGGTTGGAGGGCCCTCCTGGTGCTCCCTTCTCCTTCGAGGTAGAGGCTGCATACGTTTCCGCACGCCTCCTCTTTCCTCTCGGAGGGGGTACCACCTTGGAGGTCCCTGCGACCGGTAATTTCCTCTTTCCGGGTTCGGCCTGCTTCCCCTCCACAGCCTTTGGCGCCTCGAAGAATCGAACTCTGCCTAGGCCGCAGTAAGGACTCATTCCTAACCCTTTCAAGAGCTTTAATGACTCGTCGTCCACACCAATGACTAAGCTAGTCAGTGTTGGCGTCGCCTTCGTGCTCCAAACCCGCCAGAGGTTGGTGTGCAGTCCGGCGTTTTGGCCTTCGAGTCTTTTCAAGATTACCGCCGGATCCACCGGTGGCCTCGAGGTTTACTCCTTCCAAGACCTTTATGGAGGGGACTGTCTCCTTGAGCCATGTGGCTGCCCGTTCATCAGGACAGTTGATCCACAGAAGCCCTCTGTCGAGTTTGTGGCCCTCGAATCCCAGAACAGTGCCACTTTTGATGGCATCGTCCAGGGCCCGAAGAAGTCCTGCCAGCACTAGTTCCCCTTGCTGCCTGCTGAAGGTCGCAGAAGGATAGAGGTCCGGCGCGATGGCCACCCTCTTGCCTCCCGCAGCCGCTTCAGCAAAGCTGCCAGGCCCAGGTGCTACGCGAGCCTTCTTCGCTCGACATTTTGCGTCGGCGGGGGGGGGAGGGGGGGGCAATCCTCCGACCTCTGCCTTTTGGTGTTACCCACGGCTCCGGTGGAAGACCCTGACTCGGTGGAGCTAGTGGCCCCGGTCTTAACCTTAAGGTCAGTCCCGGTTCCACAGGAAGTTGCCTTGCCTCCAGAGATTCCGCCGGTTACCACAGGGGCCCCCGGTTTCCTCTGACTTGGCTCAGCCTTCGCTCCGGCTGTGCTAGCCCCGGATTTTTCCAGTTCCAACAGCTTAGCCTTCTTCAACCTCTTCCTCGCTGCCCCGCAAAGCTTTTTCTTATTGGGGCGTGACGGTGGATCAGGTTTATCGAATTTCTTCCCCTGATCCTCCTTGCCGGTAGCAGGTCGTTCCTTACGAGGCAGCTCGGTTTGCACCTCGCTGGTTCGTCCCGCCTCGGCTTTTCCAAGTACTATCTCTTTGTCAGAAGAAATAGGACCCCCACTACTCCGAATGTTGTTTAGGTCATCCATTCGAGTCCCACGAGTGATGAGGAAATAAAGGTCCACCTGTGCAGAGCCTCTTGCACAGGTAAGGCTAGCTACAATGGGGGGTCGCCTGGTACCTCAAGGGCATCGTTTGCGACACAGTGTCCCAGTGCCATTCAGTCTTCAGCACGATGGCTTACACCTTGACTTGGGGAGTTGGTCCACGGTGCCTCTTAAAGTGTGTACACACCCAAGCTGCACTTGCCAGCGGCTTCCCTCGTGTTCGCACTCGGTACGCCTCGCGGCCCCCGAGGCCTCCACTCGGTACTACCCGGACAATGCTCCTATCCGGCACCTGGAGACGCGCCCGGTAGGTGCTCAACCTATGTTCCACTCACTCGTTTATAGAGATCGTGGAACCCCGGGAAAATAGGGATCCATTCTATATATATGTGTACTCTTAACGCATGATTTTTTCTTTTACTGAAATAAAGTAACTAACTGTGTCAAATGAATAAAAACAGACTCATTTCGTTTATAACAATTCTATTTGTTATAAAAAATGGAAACAGGTTTCATTCGAATTGTTTTTTCATTTTTTACACTGGGAAGTTGGTCGTGTGGACCTTTCGGGTCGCACCCAGACCACTGCAGAGCACTGATATTTGAAAACTTAAATTTACCCGGGCTTTTTGGTGGTGTAAAGTAAATTTGAACTTAAGATTCGATGTAAATATTATCGAATAACCTCAGAAAAATTAAATACATAAATGAAGTTGATTTATTCAAATACATTTATTGAAAATCAGACATAATACATAATAATATTCAAAGTCAAATACATCCATTAAATATTTTAAGTATAAGATAGTGTAATAATTCTGAATAAAGTAATTTTATATGAGTAAAAATTACATTATGAACTAATCGATTTGTTTTTCATATCTTCAATTTCTTTTTCAAAGTATAAGAAACTTTTCTGTCAACATATGAATCTCATCCAATGATAAGCAATTAAAATCCATCCTAGCGTAGAGCTTTCTCAGCACTGGTCGCATTTTGTTGATTGAGTTAGAATCAAACCACATCTTCATTTTCCGTACATTTTTTAATGCACAATTTGAAGCTAAACTTGGTCCATGATGTGAAGAAGCATGTTTCCATCTTGGAAAATCTGGAATACTGTGTAATGAAGGGCAATTTAAATCTTCCAAGTTAATCACAGTTTGTCGATTATTCACAAACTGATGCATCCACTTTTTCTTTTCTCGACCTTTCACGTAGATGAAATGAGCTTTGCCTATCACATCAACAATTACACCCGGCATATCTTCATATGCCATATCACCAGAATCCCACTGACGTCCATGGTAATTGCGAGTATACCACTGATTTATTAATTGAAATTTTTGCGGTAATAATTTCCAATTGAATGGTTCTTTAAAGAATAAACACAACTGATTTTGTAATGTTCCTTTCATAAAAACCACTGCAAATTCTTTCACAACAAATTGATTTGGAGGAGCTTTGAATCCCTGAATGTCAACGAAGATATCTATTATGTAGGTTTGATGTTACCGGTTCAAGGGTTCCAAACTGATTGATACGACTTAACAAACGTACTTTATTTAAATTTTTTAAACGCAATAAATTTTATGACGTCACATCTTTTCTATGAAACCGGCCATTTGTTAATATTGTAATAAACAAAAAAGAAAGAAACTTCTATGACGTCGTTTGTTTTGAAAAAGCTAACAAAGAACAATAGAAATAAGATTTATGAATAACATTTTTCTGAGAATTAAAATATGACGTACTTTTTTCTGGGAATAAATCTTTTTAAAAGTAACAAAGGAAATTGCGTTGTTAGAAAATGTGTTTCACAAATCGACCGCTAGAGTAAGGGCTATATATAAAACAGAACAGATTTCCAACAAGTCAGTTCAGCTACAGAAATCAATGAACACATATCTAAGTGTACACGATTGAGTAAAATTGAAGAACATTGATTAGTGAATTGTTGATTGAAGTAAATATGGATACCGTCGCCAGTACTGCAAATAATACTCAAAAACCAATGAAAAAAATAATAGAATTAAACACATTAAAAAAATACAAAGTGACAAAGTTAACGACAGTTTACTGGTGTGAAATCATACTAACTTTAGATGATGAATTCAATGTTACTTTTCTAGTACGGCATTTTGAAGATGATATTTTATTTGAACTCATACTGGCGTTTATAAAGGAAGATAGATTAGTATTGCAATACTTTGGTGGCGACTGCG
Source organism: Chelonus insularis (assembly GCF_013357705.1). Lineage (NCBI taxonomy): Eukaryota > Metazoa > Arthropoda > Insecta > Hymenoptera > Braconidae > Chelonus > Chelonus insularis. The sequence goes on along the minus strand of NW_023276390.1, from coordinate 803 downwards.
ATGATTTCAAATTCTTCTACGAAAAACGTGAAGTCAACATCACAGAGGATTCCACAAAGCAAGAAGACAACATCTCAGAGGATTCTACAAAGCGAGAAGACAACATCTCAGAGGATTCTACAAAGCAAGAAGACAACATCTCAGAGGATTCTACAAAGCAAGTCAATTAATTTAACAAAATTACACTTGATTATGTCATCAAAATACAATTAAATTTATGTCAATGATTATAAAATAAATTTTTTCAAATTTAAATATCTTCTGACATTTATATACAGCACCCTTCAACGAACAACCAATTAATTGCTAAGTTCTTCTTAAAAAAATTCAAATCTTGCACCCGCCACAACAGCAGCGCCACAGAACGGAAAGAAATGCTATTAATTAACATTCAAATTCGAATTTCAACCGCCAAAAAAACAACACTATTAAGTAGTGAAGGTCAGTAACAGTTATCGCCTGGTAATTAACAACAGTTGCCGACAAAAGTTTATAAAAATTTGAATTTTTTACCCGCCATAACAGCGCAATATAGTGGAAAAGATCGATAATAGTTACCGCTTGAGATCGATGACGATTACCGGCAGATGATTTTTAAAAAAATTCAAATTTGAATTTTATCCCGCCACAACAGCAGCGCCGCCTAGATCGGTAACAATTACTGATTGCAGATCGGTACAGCGCCATCTAGCAGGAAAATCGGCAACTACGCCCACAGTCGGTAAGTTGCCGGCTTAGGTGGTAAATTACCGGCACTGTCGGTAAGGTAGGATAAGCCAGACCCCCCCCCCTACATATCTACT
>NW_023276389.1:0-110900 GCF_013357705.1 Chelonus insularis | reverse complement strand
TGTTAATATTATAATTACATGCAAATCTAACAATGAAAGACTACCAGACTGGAATCGAACCCTGCCCATCAAAATAAAAGGTCGGGGCTCTAACCACTGAGCTATTATGATTACAAAACATCTATATATGCTCAAAAATTATAAGCTGCAGGCTTGGGCATAGAGAGTAGGGGTAGAGCTTGCCAGCGAGTGCCGGAACTCGCCACGGATTGTTTAAACTACTTTTCAATGTTGATATAATATGATTAACTTGTTAATAACATAACATGTTAATACTGTAAAGATGTATAAGTTTGTTAACACAGGCTATATCAATGTATTTATACAAAAGAAAGATTTAATGCTCGGTATCAAATAGTTTTTTCGACATAGCGTCACTAAATCATGAATAAAGAGATCAAATTGTTATAAAGATTAAGTATAGCAATGTCAATGATTATAATATACCATGCTCATCTAACGAAGAGAAGTAGAAAACAAAAATGGTTATGACTGGATCGAACTGCCCGGCAAATAGAACTCTGATGCCCTAGCCACAGGGCCAGCATAAGGTCGATATTGAGTGTAATGTAGATTTGGTTTTTACACTACATGCTTGGATACGCGCCGACTGGAAGTGAGCTTCTATTGAACATTGATACCTAATAAAAATGATACTATGATGATATATATGTATTTGAAGCATTTGCAGGATGTATATGAATGAATGTTAATGAGTTAGCATGCAATTTCAGTTATCCTAACTGCAATAGTCATCAAAGTGTAGGCATTGTAAAGTGATACGACTATGTTTAGCATCACACTACATAGAGTACGCTACACACACATACAGAATTTAACGCGCCAAATGCAGGCAACACCAGCAGTTTGCTGGATACGGAGTGAGCCTTTTTGTCATATGGATGACTGAGGTCATCTGCGAGCAGATGCTGTCACCTAAGCAGAATTGTTTAAAACGAATTTCCGGAGATATCATCTGGAAGACAAGATTTCTAATGTAGTTCTATAAATCTAATGTCATTTGTATACTATGAATTTTTGATTTTTTTAACATGCAGACAGGATGCAAGAGGACTGACGCAAAGCAAAACACGATTTTGGCGAAAACGTATAAAAATGAAATAAGTGAGTGCATTTTTCATCTGAAGGATGTGGCCGCCATCTTGAATTTAAGCGCGCAAGTCACTTCATCAGTTTTCAATTTATTCATTATTCTTTCTAAGTTTTTTAATAAAAATATTCACTATATACAAAAAATTGTTGGTTACGGATCAGATCCGGCATTAATTCCTCTGTATTGGTACATATTGTATGAGAATAATGGTAAATTGGCGAAGAAATTAGAAATTTCCCGATCCCATGTAGTTGGAATAGGGGAATCATGTGCCTTTCTCGACGTTCAGCCCAGCCGTTAGAGTGTTGGTCTAAAATTGCGACCAAGACCGAGTTAAATGGATTATATATTTATATATTATTTTTACAAAATTTTTTCAATCAGTAGGAATTCTTTATTAATATTTTTTTTACAAAAAACTTAAAAATTAATGATATGAAAAACATGAGTAATAAAAAAAGAGCATTTTTTCAACTTTTGCTTTAAATTTGAAATAATAAACAAAATAAAAATTAAATAAATCATTATTCTTTGAACTTTCAATCCAAACTTCCATGAATGAAAAAAAGGAGTTGATAAACTTTCATTTAGAATTATCAATTTCTTGCTTCAAACTACTAGCATCTTCATCGTCTTCTGTACCATTAACATCACCTTCTTTTTTATTAGCTTTTTAAAATTACTAATTACTTAAAATAAAGTATAGTACATGTCGAACTCTTGAAATACCTCTAAATGACTGAAATCTTCTAAATTTTGTACTGAATATTGTTTCTCGAATTTAAAATTTGAATCGAGTTTAGAAAAACAAAACAGGAATTAAATATTAACTGAATCATTTCAACTGAAGATAAAATAAAAATTATCATGGAATAATCGGTCAAGTTTAAATTTCCTCAGCTTCCCTAGGGTGACCCCGACAAACTGGGCATGTTATCCTTTCTTCTTCTGCTTCTGCTAAGGCTACAATAATTTCATAACAGTTTCTACATAAAACTGCATGTCCACATGGCCGGAATCTATAAAATGGGTCCCTTTCAGCACACGCTAAACAGATATCATCAGCTCCGAACCTGGGTGCTGAAATATGAAAAAAGTTTATTACCGATGAATTTGATACAATACATATATAAATTGATATTATAACAAATGTGTTTTAATATTTACCCAAAAAATTACTTTTTTGTGTTGAAACTAATTGTCGTGTGAACTAAATTGAGTAATAATAAAAATTTAATAGGATCTTAATTTTATTTCTCTTCAATATATAATTTATTTGTGTGAAAATTTATTTTGTTTTTAAAAAAATATGTCATTAATGAAAAAAGAGTTTGAAATAAAAATTATATTGAAAAAAAACCTGTTTAAAAAATTTCATTACACGATGGAAGAAACTAACTTCATTAGAAAAGTTAAACTAAGCGTAAATTAATGATACAAATAATATATTTTATTTTATTTATAATTACGATAATACTAGAAGACTGTGTTACTGATAGTCAATTAAAACACAAACTAACTGAAGAAATAGCAAGTAATTCAGTAACTTAAATGATTGATGAAACAAAAAAGGAAATATATTGAAGAAAAATTCAATTTAAAAGTAAAGTATTTTTTTATTATTTTGAATTGTGTAATTGATATTGTAAAGAAATTAACTCAATATAACTTGATGTGGTATATCTCTAACGATAAAAAATATCGATATAAGTAATTGGTTTTGAAGAAAATTATGCTCCATTTCAAGAAGATCAATCTAATATTTATTTTTGGTAAGTAAAGTTGCTATTAAACAGTTCAAAATTTAAAATCATATAAGCATTTTTAATTTTTGATTGAAAACAGTGTAATTACTGTCATCTATTAGAAAACAGTGACACTAGTTGAATTTTTTTCTACTATACCGACGCAAGATAACTTACCAGTCCTAATTTTTTAAGTTGACTGCTCAACGAAATGATAAACATTAAAAAAAGAAAAATTTTTATAATTTGATTGAATATTAAATGATTGAAAATAAAAAAAAGCAATTTTAAAAGATTAAAAGAATAAAGCTTATTTTTAAAATGATCATTAAATAAAAAATCTGGGCATCATAGAATTTGGTTAACAATCAGTAAGATTATACATTTAAAGATTTAAATTTAAAAGATTGTAAAAATGCCTTTGACTGACATCTTATTGGGGACGGATGTCACGCTCCCAAAATACCGACATGTTGACCGAAACTCCGTCCGGATTTTTAACACAGCATTGGACTTCTATGGTGGTCTCTCTTCTCTGGTCCGACTATACTGGTCTCTCTTCTCTGACGTAGTGTATAAACTCTGCACCAGCGCAGAAATGGAAATTGAGAAAAACTTCTACAGTCTAAAAAAAGTTTAATATTCTATACGTGTACAATAAATATAAGATGAAATTTTTTCTATTTACCATGAGTATTTATTAATAACAAATAGTTTGGTATTTAGAACTTAACGCAGTTATTGACTTGAAAATTGATCAAGAAGTTTGTTCTTTCTATTTGAGGTTATCATATAACTAAACAATGGAACGTGAAGGTATTTTAATCATGATAAAAAATTTAACAACTTTTATTTTCAGTATATAATAGTTTTATTGTTTAAATTTGGTTCTTATAGAAATTTGTCAATATTTTGACGAAATTATAAAAAATGAAAAAGATATATCAGCAGGGATGGCAGCTATTCGCACTCTTTTGAAAATTCTGGAGTTATCAAAATGTAAATGCATTTCAGATATTTTAACATTAAATATATTTAAGCTTATTTTAATATTTGCATTTTAATATTAAATATTTAATAAATTTTTAGCGGAAACTGTTCAAGAACTTCGTTATTGTTTACAAAATGCTATTGATGCAATGATGTCTCTAGATTACCCTATAACTTCGATAGCATCTGGCTGTGAACTTTTTATCAGATTCATTACACTTGCAAGTCTTGATACACCAGTAAGAATGTTTTACTTGGAAGTTATTTGTAGTAACTTTTGGGTTAATTTCTTTTTTTTCAATGTTGTATGTAGTTCTTTCCTCATACATAATTTACTTTATATTATAAATTTATCAATATTGTTTCAGTCCTTTGCTGAGTGTAAAGGAATTATGCTTAACAGGGGGAAAATTTTTTATGAAAAATTAATAAACGCGAGAGGAAAAATTGCTAAATTAGCATCCAACTTCATTACTGATGGATGTGTAAGTTTTAAGAAAAATCAAACATTTTTCATTATTACAAGTATTAAATTTAAAATGATTTCATATTTGTTCGATAGAAAATTCTAACACATTCAAAGTCGAGAGTTGTATTACAAGCAATGAAACAAGCTGCGGCTGACAATCGTAGTTTCCATGTATATGTAACACATTCAGCTCCTGATGTTAGTGGGTAAGTTTGCAAATTTTTATTCATCTTAAGTTTAATTATAGTAATATGAAAATTTTCTTATGAATTAGGATTGAAATGTATCAAAAATTGACGCAATTAGGAGTATCTTGTACGCTTATTCTTGATTCTGCAATGGGGTATGTAATGGAAAAAGTAGACATGGTGATGGTAGGAGCAGAAGGCGTAGTGGAAAGTGGTGGAGTTATTAATAAAATTGGTACATATACGTTGGCGATGTGTGCAAAAGAAATTAAAAAGCCTTTTTATGTTCTAACTGAAAGCTTTAAGTTTTCGAGAATTTATCCTTTGAATCAAATCGATCTTCCAGATAAATTTAAAGTAAGTAGAAATTGGTTTCTAACTTAATAATTCATTAGTAATTATAAGTGAATATACTAATGCATTGTATTATTTTTATTTAGTATACCTCAAGTACAAGGTCCAAAAATCTACAAAATGAACATCCTTTGGTTGATTATACACCTCCCCATTATATTAATTTATTATTTACGGATTTAGGGATATTAACACCTTCAGCAGTGAGTGATGAACTTATTAAGCTTTATTTATAAATTTTTATATCATAAATAAAATTTGTATATACTTACAAAAATTTAAATTGTTTCGTTTTATACTATATATCTGTTATTATATAGAATCACTAATATTATTATTATTAATATTATTATTACATGAATTATATATATTTCTAAAGAATAATATGATATATTTTATGAAAACAGCTACCACAGAAAATGAAAGAAATATTAATATTCTCTATAAAATTAGATACACTAATAACTGCTTTAACAGTTACGTACGAATGTAAAAACAAAAAAAAATTTATAATTCATTAAATTGTTTACCAACATTATCAGACTGGACAAAAAATACATCTGCACAATTCTATGTTATTCTACTAAAAGTTGAATAATTTTCAGTTATTCACTGGTACAATTATAATTTTTATCCATTATGAGAAATGATTGTAGGGACATTATTAAAATATGTTACAAATGTCCAATGAATAATTTGATTCTGACAATTTTCTTTGATTTTAACAAAATTGCACATAGTCTCTTCATTTTATTGCAAAAGTATTATTAAAAATAATAGAAGTAATTATGCAGTTTGGCCTCCTCACTTCCGATGACCTTGAAATTTCAACATATTGTAGAGGCAATTTTGCTGATTAATTTTATATATGTATGTTGAGATTGTAAACGTCATCTTTACATAGGTTTTTAACTTTGAAACTCTGTAGAATAATGTGTATTTAACTGATCCTTATTATTAGTTTTTCTTAATTAACTTAATGTCTTTATTTTATTTTTCAATGCATAAGGAAGTTGCAAGTAGGAGCGTGGAGGGACAGTGTTACAAAACTGGTCGAATTATCATTTTTTAGACAACTTTTAAACACCCTCTTCCCTCTTATACTCACCATTTAATTTATACATTCTTTAAAATAAAAAAACTATGTGAAGATGACGTTTCCGTGCCCAACATATATATATATATATATTCTTGGTCAGCATAAGAAACGGTACAACATACTAAAATTTCAGTCATCGGAGGAGAGAGAGGGGATTAAATTGCATCGTTACCTATGATATTCAGAAAAAAATATCATTTTCAGTATAGAATGTAATACAATTATTAAACAATTTATACCGAAATATAAGTTTGGCAAAGTGTTTCAATAACAGTATAAATTTGGTCAAAGTGCGGTCTTTTTTCTGGTTCATACTCCCAACACCGAAGCATCAAACGGTAAATTTCATCAGGTGTTCCGTCAGGGGCAGGCAATCTGTAGCCTTGGATAGAAAAGATTTTTATTAATCAACAAAAAGTGTAGAATGTTTTCTTCAACTGTTATTTCAAACGATTTTTCAAAGATTACCTGCGTCTATTTTTTCTCGTGCTTGAGAGTTTGACATTCCACTATAAGGATTTCCACCTTTGGAAAAAATTTCCCACATCAATACTCCATAACTCCAAACATCACAAAGAGAAGTATATTTTCCTGTTAATGTTTTGAATATTTAAAAAAAACATAATTTAAATCTATGATTAAATCAAAAATAAATTTAATTACATAAACCCAGAATGATATTATCATCATCAAAGTATGTTCAAGTTACCGAAATTGAGAGCTTCCGGAGCTGTCCACTTGATAGGAATTTGTTTCATTCCATCCGAAACAATATATTCTTCTTCTTCTCGGGACATTCCAAAATCAGATATTTTAACTGTACAATCATAACCAACCAAACAATTTCTTGCCGCTAAATCACGATGAATACAAAATTTAGATTCTAAATAGCTCATTCCAGCTGCTGCATCTTTACACATTTGAAATTGTTCTTTTTGTGTAATCGTAGCTACATTTTTTCTCAAATAAGTTAATAAAGAACCTCCAGGAACAAGTTCCATAACAATCATTATGGGCTGTTTTTGCACACAAATACCAATCAATTTAACAATATTTGGATGATCATATTGTTTCAATATTCGACCTTCTTGTAAAAATTTCCTTTTTTGTTCATCAGGAAGAGTTACTTTACATGTTTTTACAGCTACTTCACTTTTACAAGGCTTCAATTGAGCTTTATATACGTCTCCAAAATTACCCTATATCATTAATAATACATATTGTAGAAGATTGTCTTTCGTACAAGTGTTTATTTTATTTTTAAATACTTACACGTCCTATTTTCTCTAAGAGAATTACATCATCATTATTTAATTCCCATCGTTCACGCAGAATTGGTGTTTTCAAAATAGCACCAGATCGACTAGTTACTGGTAATCCTGATTTCCATTGATGCATTATTAATTCTGGAATTGATGGAAATGTGGGTCCTTCGAATCTATAATAACCCTAAATGATAGAAAAACAATCTATACTCATAAATATACATCTATATATTATTAATATAAAAAAAAATTGTATGAATTTTTCATAATTTTTTTCATTCACCTAAATAATCTAGACATTTAACTAATTTCTTTATTAATTTTAGTTTATTAAAAAAAAATTTGCAAACTCATTGCAATATTTTAAATTATATTTTGTTAAAATAAATATTGATCCATCAAGTAATAAGACTTTTGATATAAAAGTTAAGAGTTAATTTAATTGTAATCTGAATTTCAACATTCGATATATGTATTCAATTCATAAATTCTGTGTGTAAGTAAAATATAAGTTCAACAAATTTTTTAAGTAATTTATTACCTCAGGAGTAGTTTGAACTATAAAATGTTTATGACTATCCCAGCAGACAGATAAAACAATTTGGCATTCGTCGTTTCGCATTGTTTCACGAACTAAAAAATCACCTTCTGATACAAGAAGTCTCACAACTTCTTCCCGAGGAAGTACTCCGTGAAACCATTCTTCATCCATTAATCCTCCATTTCCTTTTTGGTTACTATTATTGGAATTATTTATTTCACAAGGACTCTAAACATTATTTATAAAAATAAAATAGTTTTATTAGTAATTGAAAAAATTTAGTTATTATAACTTTTATTACAATTATTGTTAATCCACATTTTAATTTCGACGATGAAAAGAGAAAAACGTTTGGCGTGGAGAAAAAACTTCTTTTAGTAGGAAAAATCATTATACAATGTTAAATGTTTATCAAAATTTCGTGCAATTAGGAACATACTGAATTAAGAATTTGAATCGGTTTGACAGACGATCCCACGCTGTTTGCACGAATGACATCATTTTTATTATCATTCATTGATGGCAAAGATTTAAATGGACTTTTTATCAATGTCATAAATCGTTGATTTCGTCTCAGTGTAAACATACCGTAATGCGCAACTGTGTTTTTCTGTAACGTTTAAGTTATTCTTCCATTCTACCAAGTTCTCAAAATCCTAGTATATAATAAACGACTACCATAGAGAAATATTGTTTTAATTAGTAGTTTAGTTTACCTTAATTGGTAAAGATGGTTCTGCAAACGATCCTTCCATGGAAAGATCACATCCTGACGGCAGTTCTTCACACCCTAATTCATTTAATGCTCCTCGAATCACTTCTACTTGTCGCTGTAACTTTTTCTCTTGACATCTTAATCGTAATTCTTCTCTTTCTTTTGAATAATCTGAAATCGTCATCCTATAAATAATTGGTAATTCAATTAATTCATAGCAATAATTTCATATATTTAGTTTAAGAGTATCGTTAGAATAATTTAGATACCTAAGATCACAATTATTTTCTGGTGATACCTGTGCAGCTTGTCGACTTTGCTGTGTTACTTTAAGAGAACTTTCGAGTTCATTTAATCGGCTGCGTAACCAATCTATTGTTAAATTATCTACAGTCAATTTATTAGGCAATAATTTTCCTGAAGTATCATCAACTAAATTTTCATCAAAATTGAATCGTAGAGGAGATATTGGACGTGTTCTAATGTCAGTTGAAACATAATATAATAAAATAAAAAGAAATAATAGTAAAGCAATTAAAAAAGAAGATAAAAAAAATTATACCTATGTTTTCCAATAAACTCTTTATATTCTTCAAGTGGTTTTATAGAATCTACGGCAGCCTTTACTTGCGCATGAATTTCTAAAAATTTTTCCGAAGTAAAGTCAGAGTACTTGACAGTATCTTGTAAAATTCGTTTCCTATAAATTATAATAAAAATAATCATACGATCAGATGACTATAAATATAAGAATAAGAAAATGATTAACTGGTAAAATAATAAACATAGTTTTTTAATTTTACCTTTTCTATTTTGGATTGCATGTAAATAGTAAACTTACTTTTAATCAAAATTCAATATAAACTTTTATTTTTATTCTGTTATTTTTTAAAATATTATTTTTCGACTTATTCTGATAGATCGGAAAAAATTTTTGTTTCTTACCAAACTACAATGAATTCTTCATGAATAGTTTGTTGTCGGCGTAAAAGACTTGGCAAATAACAAGTCTTCAAATCATGTTCACATTCAGCTACTGCTCCAAGTAAAAGTACGTATTCATTATGGGTAAGATGGAGTTTTCGACAAGCTTTCTGGTATTTTTCTCGAACATCATCTAATTTTCTTCCTCCTCTTCCAGCTATAAATTCATATATAAAAATGAAAATTAAATTTTTATCATTGTTTTTTGTTAATATTCAGCAAATTATCTCAAAACACTTACACTTAACATAATGTTCTTCAAACCTAGATCTAGCTAATTTATACACTTCTAAATTTTTTTGATATTCTGCTTTTTTTCTTGCTACATCATCACTTAACTGTAAAAATAAAATATGATATAAGATATACTAAATTTTATTGATTCTTCATGAAAAAGATGCATAGAAACAATTCATCAACAATACCTGCTGAAACTGATTATTAAGCCATGCTTGTTCTTCTTGATAAAGTTTTTTTGCTCTCCGTCGATCAGCATAAAGACTAGCAATTTGTTCTATCACGTCATTTTCCATAGAGTCTGCTTGTTGTTTAATTAATTTAGCAGTCTGATCAATTGAATCCATAATATCCCGCCAGCTCTTTAATTTATTATCAATAATAAAATTTAATATTCAATTATAATCAAATCATTTTTAATATTAAATTTACCTGTGTTATTAAGCTGCCAGTTAAATCATCCAGTCTTTCAACTTTTTTTCCTTGAATACTTAAAGATGAAATGGTTGAAGCATAGTCACGATCAGATTTCACTTTGATTGTGAGACACCTTTTCATTGTTTCCAAAAGTTTTATTTCAGCATCTTGTCTTCCAAGCAAAGCTTCATGAGAAGCTTGCCCTTGTAGACTCGTAGAGAATCCCATAATCTATTTTCTTTATCAAGAATTCACTTGATATTCAATGTTGCTTTAATTAAAAACGGTAACGTGATCAGATTTAACTCATGCCTATAAATCTGCTGTAATCTGACGTGAGCACTTTAAATAGGAGACAGTCTCCCACGATGCAGTAACAAACATTTCATTTTGTGCTAAATTATTTATTTATATTATGCATATATTTTTTTCAAATTTATTAATATACTTATAATCACACTTTTCATCAATTTTATATATCTTGAATGCTAAGATATCATTTATTTACGTTCACATTTACTAGAAACTTATTGATTTGATGAAAATCTTACCCACCTTAAGGAAATACCGCCACAACCATATATACCGAAATAACAGATGTTACAAGTGATATGAAGTGAAAGTAAAATACAAGTTAAATTCAGTTGTGCTGCTCTCTGTTGTTAACAAAAAAAAATGCATTGCACGTGTCTTCATTTTCCGCTGTTGCTATTATTATTGTATTTATGTTTATTATGAAAGAATTTTCCTATATTATAAGGACCTCTGAATGCATACAGAATATTCAAAATATTTTCCTCTTAGAAAACAGGTTTGATGAGATTTAGAAATTCATAGGAAAAGATCATCTTTGAATTCAGAAATGCTTTCCTCTCCATGTCGTAATTGTATAGGAACTACATTGTACAATAACAGTTATCTCCTTTTTGTAAATCTTACATTTTATTGCAACAATTAACAAAAAAACATAGTTAAAAATAATCATTTACGAGGTAAAATTAATTATTATTTTTTCACAATATGTAGTATAATTATTGTTAAATTATAATAATAATAAATTATGATATTTTTAATAATAAAAATTAATTCATAAACTTCAAAAATGTATGAGTAATGTATAAATGAATAAAAAAAATTGTCATTCAAGTCAATTTAAAAAGTGTGAAGAATAGAACGAGCAAAATTTGACCGTAAGAGGCGCTTTAAGCGGTGTAGAACCGAGAACTTGATCAAAACTTTTTAGAATTACTGTTGAGGAGAGTAGTCTTTGCAAGTATATAGTCGTATGTCGACATTAGATGGAATTATATTAGGAACTAACAAGTTCATGAAAATTAAAATTACGAAAACAAAACGAGTGACTTTAGTGAAGAAAGTGTGTTGTCGAACAATGACTTTTAGTAAAAAAGTGCTTTGAAAGGTTTCTATTGCATATTTATTCGATATTACTCAAACATTCAGTCAAATAATAGAAAAATGATGAACTTTTTATAATCCTGTTGTCCGGGTGATTTTCTTTAGTTTTCTCCGTCATCGATAACTTAACTCGTAACGTACCTTAATAAATTAATTACCTTTTTTTGTTTTAAATTAATTATCAATTATACAATCATCGCTATTTCCATTTATTATAAAATTGGATGGTTTAAATTTTTTTTGAGAAACAATATGAAGTCTGTATGTCCACTTTACGGAAAAAACGACTAAGAGAACAAATCTAAAATCGATCCGGCATAGTGGTGCATTATTGTTGTCATGATCCGGCGTTAGCTCCAATTACTTTCTAACTGTATCGTACATCATTCTTTTGAGTTATTTACGAAAAGAGAATAATTAACAATAATAATAAAAATTTAATTCCTAAATGATATTCTCAAAATTTTTGTTAATAATGAATTTGATGAAAAAATTTCTTGTTGATTGATTATACATAAATATTTTTCTGTTAAAAATTTTAAATAATAATTTTTATTATATTGGGTAAATTACATTTAAAAAAAACTCATGAAATTATTTTATACTGCTTTAAAAGAAATGTCGATTAATCGGGTGCGGTTTCTTTCAAGGTTTCTCATTCGCAGATTTATTTTGAGCTAAGTTTCATTTTTATCATGTACGAAATTCCAATCAGAAAACGTAATGCACGCATTTAAGTAAAACTAGAGAATAATTGAAAGATATTTTTTTAAGTACATAAAATGGAATAAAATATGACTATATTTGTGAAAACTAAATAAATTAGAAGATTATTACTTTGAATAGACTTTAATCGGCTGCGATGCAGTGAATTGTTTTCCTTTTTGCGCATAAGTCTACATTTCGAAATTTAGAAGTTGAAATATTTCTATTCGATATTAAATTTTGAGTTTTTGTAAGTTAATTCCATACTTAAGAGGTGTCTTAATAAATTAATTACTTACGACAATCCAAAATTCACTGTTGATCAGAAATATTTTTTCTCCGAAACGTAGACTTGTCATTTTTTGTACTTATATTTAGTGAAAAAAATTACATAAATACATAATATTTTGTGTACAATACAAAAATGTAATACTAAATAAATCAAATATGCCTGAATTTTCTCACCCTTAAAATTACAAAGAATATTTTTTGTTTTAATTTTTTGAAGAATAAAATTTGGAAATGAATACAGTTTTTAAACATTTTAAAACGTACTCGAATTAAACAAGCTCAAATTAAATTATATTATTTTTTGTTATCATTGGTGATTGATTTGAACCATTTATTCATATTATTTCTAATGATTTATTAAACCATGTTTTAGGTAATTTCGTATCGAAAATTGAAAAACATAAAGAGTGTAATCATGAGAACAAAATTATAAGTGGAAGGATCTAGACTAATCAAAGATAGACATTATAGCAACAAATATAAAAAACTGGAAAGATCACTAGAATATTTTAAAAACAAAGTGGCTTGTGTTAGAGAAATAGTTTTTTTCAGCTTAGTAAATTTCTGAGGGTGGGTAAAAATAAGATTCCAGGATGACGGGTGTCGAAGAAAGGAAAGGTGGTGGCGAGGGTGAAAACAACGATCTGAGCGCCACTGATGATGTACAACAAAATGGTACTACAGAAAAAGCTCCTGTTGTTACTGGAACAAATATGGAAACTCTTCCACGTTCTGGAAAACAGGTTAGTGATTTCAGGTTTATACTATACGTCTAATTATTTACGATTAACTTCATTATGAAATAATTCATACTTTAGAGATATTATTTCATAAATTATCACTCAATAATATAAAACAACTTAATTATATTTTGTTAAGTTGAACTCTGTAAAAAAAATGCTGTCAACTTTATATGAACATGAGTTACAAGTCTAACATTTAATTCAGTATGAAATTCTCTTAAAAACGTGCGTATGAATATTGATCGTACGCACAACCAAACAAAATAAAAAATATAGCAGCTGTTCCTTGAAATAATAAAACCTTTATGAGACTGGAAGAGACAAAAAAGAAGAAAAAATAGTTTTTCACATAATATTATTTTGATCTGCAGCATTTACTTTTATTGACCTAACATAAGTCTTGAATAATTAATTAAAAGAATGAATTATCTTGGAATAGATTCGTTTTTTAATATAATAATTTATATTTGAAGTATTGTTTTAAAGTATCAATCAACGATTTATTCTATAAGTGTTTTTAATTTACAGAATATATTTAAAATAGGATACCATTTTATTACAAGTATTTTGTTGAAAATTCAATAGATTAAATTATTTTTCGTTCAATTGAAGTCAACATAATGACTACTAATATATTAAAAAAAAATAACGAAATTGGTTGTTCAAGTAATGACGAGGGTCTATTAGCCCTGCATGTCTTTCATTCTTGTTATTTTGTAATTTTATACTTACAATTAATTTTTAAACAAAAGACCATCTCCCTAGTAGCTAAATAAATGTAAGACTGACGGCAGACTTATGTCATTGTTCTGAAGCAGACAGACGTAAGATTTTCGTCAGGAAATTTAATGTCAGAAATAAATGGCAATGTAATTTAGAAAAGAAATAGACGGACATAAGTTGGACAAAAATTCTAACGTCAGAGCTGAGTATGAGGGCAAGTGACAATTATTCACAGATGAAGGATAATTTTCGGTTCGATGTGTTTCAACATTATAGGGAGTAATCATGTGAGTTCGTAATTACATGCGTTACTACACTACAATATAATAAAGTACCTTTGAGACCTTTTATTTTCTCCTCATTTATCGACCATTTTGTAATTTAATGTATTTTTATTTTCAATATAATTCTTTTATGTGCATTAAATATATTCAGTTGGTTTAAAGTAAATTTAGACTTTTACAATAAATATATTAATAAGTTTTATAACTATCTATTTTCATATTATTAAAAAGTTTAAATTTCTATCATTAAAGTGTGCATATTTTATGGAAAATTTAGTGAAATAATGATAGAATGTCCGATTTTCAGATAGGCCACAAGCAAGGTCATTGCACTTCACGCTTCGTTGTCTCTTCTTGTCTTGAGAAAATTTCAATGTACCCCCTGTGGAGCAAAGAGATGCCCTTTATTTATTCTACATCGTATGCGTGTTAAAGGGTCGTTGAACTCAGTACATATTATTTTCCCTCTCAGATTTATAAACTCTCTTGGGATGGAAAAAAAATTGACGTGAAAAAAGTGCTCTTTGAAGTAAACAGATACACCAAGAGCCGATGAAATTGCACAAAGAGTGCGTTTCCATTTAAGTTAAGTCTACACTTTTTTTTCATGAGAATAAGCAACTTTCATCCCCTTTTCTATTACACTTTAACTTACCCTCAAAAATGTTTCAAATATCTTATTCATTTTTTTTCTAATTGTCAATTTTTTTCCTATTATTTGAATTCGTGTTTTCAAAAATTTGTTTTCAGTGGAAGTATACATAGCAGTTATACACATGTAATAATTTTTCATTACAGTAGCTTCTTCCACTTATGTACTATTCCATTTAAAAACAAGTGATAAGCAATTTTTTAATTTTACTTTTATGAAAATTGCTTTGCAGCCAACATTAGTGGAAAACCTATTGTATACAGATAACCTACGTGAGTATGTTATATGTCTTTAATGCATTGTACTGCATATCATATGAACTTTTTGTTGTAGTTCACATGTTGTAGAATATGTATCTATAAACTATGATTAATATTGAGGCGTTTCAAAAACAAAAATAATGACTTCTTTAGTGGTTAAACATGTCTCTCGTTTTTCAAAAAACATAAACCACTAAATTGAGTTTAATAAGAACATACATTATGTGTCTGTGAGAATCTGGCTGAAAGGAGCAAAATGTTGAAACAAGGATGTTTGAGTGGTACAGTGAAATACGTTCGCTAAAAACAGTCAAAATTTTTTGATCATTAATCATCAACAAAGAAAAACACAAAATAAAGTTAAAATGAATTTTAGTACATTGTTATTAAAATTAGATACATAACATATTTTTCAACTGTTTGATACCAGAAATAAATTTTATTCTGCGTGAACAGAAAATAGTCTATTTCGTATGATGGGAGTAAAACATGGTATTTTTTTCCACGAGAAAAATGTTAGTAAAGTAAAATCTAACCAAAAACAGCGCTTTAGCATGAAAGACGAAGACGATAACCATCGTTCATAAAACACTATTATCATAAAACTATATCATTCAAAATAATACAAAACGTTCTTAGATCATTAAGGGCCAAGTATTCTAATTTCTAAATGTATTATGTTCATTAAGATTCAATTAATTATTTATTCTTACAAAAATTATGTACTTTGCTACATATAACAAAGATAATTGTAGATAGGGAAACATTTTTTTAAAAAATACATTTACATAAAAATCAATAAGCAAACGTAAATCAAGTTAAAAATTAAAAAATACGAAAACGATCACATCGAAACAAATTTAGTAATTTTGATTGTAATTTATTCACAAAAAACTTGACGTCACTATTACGTTCTTCCCTCTATCAAAATACTACTTTTTTGTAAACTTTAATCATATTTGTGGCCAAGCTGGGATACACTCCCCCAACATTCCATTACTTTTGTTCTATCTCTTATTACTGTTCTCAGGATATGAGTAATTTTTTGAACAAAAACTTATTTACATTTGTAATTTGGTACCTCAGTAATTCCTTCGTTTTTGACCAACATAATTATTTCCATAGTCATGCAGCAACTTCATAGTAGTACCAACTTTATAAAAAAAAGTCATATTGTTGAGGAAAAAGATTCTTTTTACTTAAAGTGCTGTCCAAGGGGCGTGGCCAACTTTTATTTTCTTAAATGAATGATTTTTAGGACACAATAACGATCGCAATTTATTTTCGTAATTAATTAATGGGTTTTTCAAATATTTTTCAATAAAGTTTATCTCATTATTGCAGGGAAATCAGGAATTTTAAAAAGCATAACCTCAAAAGAGCTGATTCGAGCAGAGTAGAGACATGGTAGTGCCTTCGTCACCGTTATTCATACTTGGCGCTCGAGACACCCCTCGCGGTTTCTATGAACTGAAAAAAAGGTTAAATTACGGTTAAATAATCGAACCGAATTTCAACCGTTTTCAACTGAAATTGCAGCCCCCAGAAACTGCGAGGGACTATTACAATAAACGTGTTTCTTAATCGAAGTTTACGTAAGGGTATGCCAAAGAATATATTAAACAACTTTTTATTTTGGTCAAGTGTACAAAATCTCATTTATGAAAAGAAAATGGGACATTCACTATGTTCAGTTCAGATATTCTGAGCCATTGTTTATTCCATGGTCATTTCACACTATATCCCTTGTTGCATAAAAATGATGTTTGTAAAATAATTTATATTAACTGAATACTCGTAATATTTGAAACAAGTAACACTGTAAATCCGGAAATATTTAAGTGTTCCCTAATAGTTAGCTCTGACATAAGAATTTTCGTTAGACTAAGGTTCGTCTGTTTCTTGTTTTAGTCAGATTACCATTTATTTTTGACGTTAAACTTCCTCACGAAAATCTTACGATTGTCTGCTTCAGAAACACGACAACACATACGTTAATGACAAACATGGGTGGACATACGTAAGTCTGCTGTTAATCTTGCGTTGATTTGGCTAATGGGATTTAATAATTAAATACCAAAGTGT
Organism: Chelonus insularis; assembly: GCF_013357705.1. Taxonomy (NCBI): domain Eukaryota; kingdom Metazoa; phylum Arthropoda; class Insecta; order Hymenoptera; family Braconidae; genus Chelonus; species Chelonus insularis. The sequence goes on along the minus strand of NW_023276389.1, from coordinate 93,623 downwards.
TTACAATGGTGAATGCCTTAAACAAACTATAGCACTTTTATAAACGGCTAGAAACGTTTAAAATTTTTCTACAAAACTTCTATAGTTCGTTTATGACAGATATACAAGTAGATAAATTTTGTTTTTTAATATTTTCATGGGCAAAGTAAGCGTTGCGTAGTATAAAATCAGTATTAGTCGGTGTGCCTTTTGAAGTGGGGTAGCCAAGATGGATGCAGAGTCGTGGGTCGATACGAATGTGGTCATGCTAACACTGCAAGCTCTCATCTACCCTACAATCAGGTTTATCCTTGTTAGACCACCTCCACACAGCTTTTCATGCTCTCATGTCAGGGACATATAGCTCACTTTGCCTTGCCTGCTATAATGCCGTTATCGACAATCAAATAGGGATTTAAAATTAAATTTATGTCATTATCATTTATATATATATATATATATATAATTATTCTAATGGCCATATGCGATTTTAGTTACACATTTTTTGAAAATCAGTACAATTTTTTTACTGAATTAATTCAACTTTGGTAATTTGTTCAGTAAATTTATGAAATTGAAATTTGAAATTCTGATTTTTATTGTATTAATACAAAAATTCAATTAGTCATACTGCAAATCCGGAAAAATCAAGTGTTTAGTGATAGATCACTTAAGATGTTTAATAATTAAACATATATGTGTTTACAATGTTGTGAACCATAAGCTAATTATAGTATTTTGGTAAACGACAAAAAGCATTTAAAAGTCGACGATAAAATTGTCATAGTTCGTTTACGATGTTTCACGTTAAAAACACTTCAAATGTTCAATTTCTAAACACTTGGGTTTGCAGTGCAACTCGTACTAAAAGATAAATTATTATCTAATGAAAACAACTTGAATAAACCGTTGATTTAGTTTAAAAGAAAATAAAAAAAGATAATAAGTCTTGTGATAAAATACTGTTTTTTGTAATGTAAGTGCTAACCTAGATAGCTGAGAGCTAAATAGAAAGATCGATATTGCCTGTCTACATTTCTTTACTGATACATATATATATACATATATATTTTCTACATATCGTCAGAAAGCGTTTGATTGTTGTTAAATTATTTATGTAATAAATTCCTAATTGACCTCAATTTCAGTTACTGAGAATGAATTTTGACAACATGATAATCACAGAGATCTTATTTTAATATACTATGATGATGAGTATAAAAATTTCTTACATACTTGTAGTCTATTAAGTTTTGATTGATGAATAGTTCAACAATTGTTAAAAAAAACATCTTGAATTTGCTCGAATGATACAATTTGTTTTTTTCCGATTTCTTTTAACTAAAGAAAAAATTAGGATTAAAGGTCACTTTTTGTTTTTCTTTAATTACATTTTACTCTGTTAAATTATCATCAATAATCACTTTTCTGTTTTTGTTTATCGCCAAGAAATTATTTTTCAATATTGTTGTGAGCTAGCTGATGGAAGACGTACGGTGCTCGCAGAATAAACAAATAGACTATATGAATAATTTGACCATAATCCTACCTTCTTCTCTAGTCTAAACGACTATTAGTTCAGTAGTCATAATTTTGTGAGCCCTATCTTCCGATACATTCCTTACATAATAAAAATAAAAATGTTTTGGTTGTAGATTTTTTGTGGGGAGAGTATCTGTACGAATTTTATTTACTAGGGAACAATGATTACAATTGTTTATCGAGCCTTAAAGTTTAGCAAATTGCGTGTTCTGACCTTTTATCGTTTACGTAGCAAGAATGGTAATAGGAAAAAGTTCGCGAGAGCATCTCTCTATCTTGGTCAGGTAAAAATATACGGCGCTCCGAAAGCGCGCTGAAAATCGACCGTTTTGAGAGTTCCGGCCAAACATGCCATTACATGTATTATGACAAATTCTATTTAATTTGTACTTTCTATTTTTTTAATAAAAAATTAATGACACTTATTAATGCCAAGTTGTTTCATACATTTGGCATAAATATAGCTTCCGGTGGTACTGTTCATATAAACAATTAAATATTTTAAGAATTATTAGTCGTAAAGAGTTAAGACTGGTTTCTTTTTTTTTCTCGTAAAAAACTCTAAAAATTACATGCATTTAGGATCATGTCTTGATCTCCAATGCGTTGTTTTTAAGATGAGATATTTAATGAAATAAAGCAATTTTTTAATGAACAAACAAGTATAATATAACATGTAATCACAAATGCTTACTGAAGTCGGTCGTCACAAACAATAACCTGATGAGCGAAATTGGTTAATGTTTAACGAACTTTTCATTTTCACCGTTTTCCGAAGCATATTGATCGGTCTATCTTTTTATGTCTGAAGTGAAGTATTCATATCATAACCTGAACTACATTTTTATTTACAGTTAATCCGTAAAACAGTTGTTTTTTTTGATAGGGGGAGATGCAAGTTATAATGAGAAATTTATGTAGTGGAGTGATGATTTTTTCAGTACGAATCGTGAGAGTGCTTACTATCCATTCATGCGCATACGCTGTAGAATTTGGTTGGTGTTGGCCGTATACAATAATAATCTACTTAAATCGCTTAATACACAATATTCTTTTATGTGTTACTTTAACCTAATCTTAGTTACATAATGAATGTCGATTCAAAATCATTTTGTTTAGTCTTCAGAGTTTGATTATATTAAGTTATGCTTTTTCAAATTTGAAATTATTTAGGTCTGTAAGTTTCAATAGTTTGGAGGATTCTAAAAGCGATAACGATAATGTTAATATTAAATGATATGCATGTTTGCCTATTCGGTTGATGAGAGAAAGTCAGGAGACAAATGCGATATCTGTCTCTCTTTCACATTAAGAGAAAGCGTCCATCTACTATGTGTTCTATTCACAGAAACAACTAAGTTAGCAAGTGATAATTTATTTTGTTCTTTCGATAAATATATTATTTTTTTTTTATATCGGCAAATCGTCTTTGGTATAATTTGGCTATTATATATATCTATTAAAACTAATGACTTACTGTCAGACAAAGAGATACAATTACAAAAACCGTTCGTGTGAATATATATATAATATATATAATATTTAATTATAATTAAATATTTATAATATTTTTTTTTATAAAATCATTGAGATTATAATTCAATAATGATAGTAACAAAAAAAATTTTTAAATTACTATAAAAAATACCAAAAAACAATAACTAAAGATTACAAAATTAAATCGACCAATCAGAAAAGCGTAACCATTTTATTCGTGCGTTGATTGGTCAATTTCATTTTTAAATTTTCAAAATAAATAAAAATAAAAATTAAATAATTTTTTACGTCATTGATTTGAGACAGCGCGCGTTATATTTCTAGTTTTTTTTTAATCGAAAAATTATCAATATTACTAATTATAGTGTTTCAATGTTTCAGTTGTATATATTTATGCCAAATGAAATTTATCAATAAAATGAGTTTCACTTTTTATTTTTAAATATTGTATTTTTTCGGTCTAACGTGTAAGCATATGGCTGATGCGGTTTGGTGCTTCTCAGTTACGCTCTACTCAACTTCTAACCAGACTGGCACTTCTTTTCTCTTCTTTCGCTGTTTTTTTTTCTTCTCTTTCATATTTCTTTATGTTTTCTTATCTTTATTCTGCATTCATTTTATATATTATAGTTACATAGTTAACGTGTATACAGGTAATTCGGTGTACATTGACCGAGCCGTCAACGAACTTGAAGCTTTATATGTTGAATGCTTAGGTGACTCTGACAAGTTTGGTTAATGAAAGTATTCATTTATATCTAATAAGATTAATTAATCTGTTAAGAATTTTTTTTAAGTTTAATTTAAAAAGTGTAATTCGATAAATATTTTTCTCGGTTATACCAATTTACTACATAGTATTGATCAATGCATATTAAATATTCTAGGTTCGAATAAAATGTGATAAATAAATTTCAATAATTGAAAAATAGCATTTTCCACAATTGTTTGGCTTTCAGTTATAAACATTGATGTTCTTAAAAACTTTTATAAGAATCTAATTATCTCTATAAAAAGCCAATCTTCTTGAGCAAATAATATATACTTACAATTAGTATTATAAATTTATTATCAGCTTTAAATAACTTACCCACGTAATGTTTATAATAATTCAAATTATGAATTTGACACGTTTGATGTCGAGTAATAAATTTAATTCTTTTGTAAGTCAATAATAAAAATCTTCATTTGGTATTAAAACAATTTATTTTAAAGCAGAAGACTAGAGAAGATTAAATTACTTATTAACTTTCAATTAGGAAGTTAATGTAATGGGGTTGATCTTTAAAATTCGTAATTTTATCATATTTTTACGTTTTGAGACATTGAAAAGCATATTAAAACGTTTAAACATAGCTGTATGCATGTATGTACGTGGGTGCGTGAGTGCGTATGTCAGGTTTTTTTTCGTTTTTGATATCCCGAGAACCACTGAAGACATTGACTTCGGACAAATTTCATTTTGAAGATAATAAAATAATTTTAATATACTGAAGAAAATCTGAAAGAAGTTTGAACAAATTCGGTCCAGTCGTTTTTTTTATCACAAAAAGAGTGCATAATAAGTTGAGTAAAGAAGACATTTGAAATCAAGAGATACGGTAGTGTCTCGTGCGCCAAGCATAAATCGCCGCCATTTAGCCCTTACGTCTCGACGAGGCACTGCCGTGTCTCTATACAAATTATAAGATGATTTTTGCAGGTTATAATTTTTAAATTTAAAATTTTTTTCTTATTATAACATAAACATGGGCTGAAATTAAGAATTTGCTCGGAAAGCGATCGTTGACTTTTTATTAAGCATACGATGAAGTATTATCATTGCTTCATTCATAATATACGAAATTGAAAAAATTTCGTTGCGCAAAAATTGAGTAAAATGAGAGCTTATTCATGGAGCGATCATACGTTTTTTTTATCAAGTAGATGATCAGAGTTTTTAATTGCTATGAAGTTCTCTCACTAACAGATTATAAAGTTGGTAACAAGTTAATTTTGCTCGAGCGCGAATATACAAATGATTAAAATATTTTCTGAACAGATTTATTTTTTTTTAATATCCCTTTTCAGTTGATATGTACAAAAAATGGTGAAATCTCATCAAAAACAGCCTCCTCATTCTGGGCTGTACAAAAATGTGCGCCAAACATAAATAACGACAATGATGGAATTACAAAAAATCTTAAAATAATTGAACGCCAATTATTTAAATCAACAATATTTAAAATGAATTATTTTCTTCGGGGGGTTTTTTTTTTTTTTTGAAAAAAAATTTAGTACGTTTAATGACACAATAAACATAACAACCAAAAACTTGGCGTGACTGGTAAGATTTTATAAAAACATGAAATTGTGAAAATATTGAAAATATTTAAGCCAATTAATAAATAACAGTCACGCCAAGTTTTTGGTTGTTATGTTTATTGTGTCATTAAACGTACTAAATTTTTTTTCAAAAAAAAAAAACCCCCCGAAGAAAATAATTCATTTTAAATATTGTTGATTTAAATAATTGGCGTTCAATTATTTTAAGATTTTTTGTAATTCCATCATTGTCGTTATTTATGTTTGGCGCACATTTTTGTACAGCCCAGAATGAGGAGGCTGTTTTTGATGAGATAAATTCTACTTACTAGATGATTAACATTATTGACAAATGAGGTCAATATAATATGGTTATTAATAACTTATATGACTAGACAATAATGTATTGTTTATAACAAATTCAATTTGTTAAAAACAATTGAAAATGATTTTAATTTGTTCAATTATCATTACTATGATAATATTCGATAAATATCAATAAAATATTTTCATTCATTATTTTATGTGATTAAACAATTTTATATTTTTTATAACAACAAAAAATTTGTTATAAGCAAAAAAAAAAAAAAAGATGACAAAACTACGGATTTCAATTTATGGGAAGTTCGTCGTCAGGACACAACTAAACGCAGGCCTATTTTTCTAAATTACTTGTTAATCTTTATGTTTAAAAGAATTTTAAATTCAACAAACAAATCAAATAGTTTATTTTATGATAGTGAGAATATATTAGACCAATTGTCGTAGATTCATTGGGTCCTATAGGAAGTTGAAATTTAACCGAGATAGTTATACACGAACGCCACAGCTTTGGTAATATTTATAACCTTCACGACCTTTCAACTTGGTTGTCGTTACCGGAAGAACCATTTAGCCTGTCTATAGATGAATCAAATACAAAGAGTCAATTCATGCTTTATATAATATCTTTTTCATTATAAATAATTTTTTAAACCAATAAGTTATTGATTAACTTGACAATTAAAAATTTCGAATAAACATTGTTGTTCAATAAATGTTTATCAATATGAAAAAAATTTTTTTCAATATTTTTATTCATTCTGTATACCCTTATCATATTTGTTCTTGTGTCATAACCTTTTTGGTTCATAAAATTATTTGTAATTCACACCACATTAATTATAAGTTATTGTATGATGGCATATAATAGCCTGAAAAAGTAGCAATGACGACAATTGACCTTATCTGAAATTGCTTCTACATACAAGAGTTTCCGGTAGTTTTATATCATAATGAAAAATAAGAAAGTTATTGTTCCACATATTAACCAAAAACTTAATTTTAACATTTATTAAACTTTTATCTGTGATAGTGATAATTTTTGTTAATGAGCATAAAATGCCATTTTATACTAGCTTATACTCACAACTTTGTCCACGTAGTTATTATTCAACACGTATGAACAGTATTTAATTAAAAGAATTAATGCATGAAAACTCAAAACCATATTATACTCTGACCAATTCCAGAAACATATATAATGCTTTGTAATGGAATTAAAAGAAGAGTAATAAGTTCGTGTATCAATAGTATAATAGATAGAGAATATTCGAGTTTCATCGTGAGATTCAATTTTTGCTCGTTCACCACAAATTTCATTGTTTGAATGGACTAAATTCAAATACGTATTATTATGAACAAAAAAGTTCGGTTCTAGTTATTTTACATGATTAGTAACTTTTTTTCAGTAAAAGAAAAAATTTCTCGTTCGAAAAATTAGAATTCATTCATACATAGATCCCGTTTTCAATTTTTATAACAAATCAATTGTTGGAAACAATTTATATAGACAAAAACTAGTCTATGGCCTTCCAAAAAATCTTCTCTACATGCCTGGACTGATAGAAGATATTTGTTAATAAATATTTGATAGTAGTGGAAAAGCCTTGGTCATGAGCACATCAGTTGCTTTATTATAAATAAATTTCATGTAAAGAAATATTTCTTAACAGTTAAAAAATAATTTTAAGCAGTTAACAAATCGGCATGTACAACGCCAATTAACCTTATATCAATCATAATTATCATATTAATCAATTCTTCTTTTATAATGGCATTTTTTGCTTCATGCATATCTTTTATTAATAAAAATTCCGCAAGAAAGGGAATCAAATCTTAACCACATTTCAATATTATGTCATTATATATTAAGAAAACCATGTAATCCACAATAAAATATGGATTGAATCGATTACATTATGTTCCTTAATAATTATGTAAATTTATCAACAGTCAAGAAATTTTTGTTGTACTGTGACAAAGCTATGTTCTGCAGAGGGTCCAGCAGGTCGTAGAGAAAAATCGTTGGTGTTCCCGGCGGTCACCCATCCAAGTTTTGTACACGAGAAATTTTGCTTAACGTCGAGAGATCGAGTCCAGGTCCCTGCATTCACTGCGCTGTGTTGAATTTATAAATTTTTTTTTTTTCTACTTATTTAAATCCACAATAATTAATATTATAAATGGAATACTATTACTGGTAACTCAATCCTATAATGAAAAATTAACTAAAATATACAAAATAATAAAAAAAAATACTCGGTAGTAATAAAATAATCATAATAAATATAATAATGTATTGTTATAAACAATTAAATATTATAGAAAATATTTCCTCACCATTACTAACTATTAGAAATTATTTTAAATCATTCCAAATCAGAAGGTTCAGCAGCAAAATAAGAGTAAAATTCTGACTCTGGTAACAAAATAATCATTCGCCTTCTATTTAAAATTATACACTTTTCGGATACATTTGAGGTCTGTGCATATTAAATTTTACTATTTTCTTAAACTTCTTCGAGGAACGATCAAGTTGGTCAGTTTGTATGAAAAACGTAGAACTGTTTTGAGTTGAGGCGTTTGTTCACTAAATTTGTGATATAATAATAGTGCAAGAAATATCGTTTCTGATGGCGAATAATTTTCTAACATGCATAAGATGTGTAAAAAAAAAATTTTTTACAGTAGAAAATGTCACCATAAATAACAGTTAAAAATATCCCCAAAATACAAAATTTTTTCAGTGTATAGCTTTTACTTTGATAGTTATAACTGTTAATAGTTTTACTGTATACAGTCAAAGTTGAAAAGATATTAGTACATTTTACACCTTGGGAAGAAAAGTAGACTAGCTTAAACCACTTGTTTACTACTCTCGCCTTCGGCTTGGGTTGTAATTTTACACGTGATTTAAGCTAGTCTACTTTTTCTCCCTAGGTGTGAAATGTACTATATTTAATATTTATACAAGGACATACTTAAAAAGTAAATGTGATAAACGGCAATAGTAACATTGACTATATTTTTGTATGAAAATTACGAATTCGAATGCACAGCTTACTGTTTCGCTCAGTAAGTTTCAAGTTCCAAGATTACTGAACGAAATCAGTAACTTTTACTTCATAAAGAAGTTGTCCATATATTACACTGTAAATCTCAGTTTTCCAAAATGCCCTACCCAGATAGAAAATCATGATCGTCATGACATGATTGAAAGTCATGATTACAATTTTTTGTTAATTTGTATGCATTGTTATATATTAAAATATGTTCAAGCAAAATGTATACAAATTAAAGGCATATAATGAGTATAATTTCAGTTAAAATAATGCATACTTCAATTTTCTTACATATACTTCAAGGATACATCATGGAGTGTATTCATTTGATTTAATTAACATTCACAGTATTTTAAAATGCATATTTGATACATGTGATGATGCATAAATGAGTATTTCTCTGGTGAAAAAAAAAATATGCATTTTCCTTTGAAAACTGTCATAAATGGTGGGGTCATTTTTTCAAAACACTATGGTGTATTTTCTTTGACGCATATTTGATACATCTGGTGATGAAGAAATGAATATTTTTTTATCAACAACGAGGATACTCATTTTTGCTTCAAAATTGTTAAATGAAATGAATTCATTATATGTCAGCATTATTGAATGTTTCATTAGAAGCATATTTGGTTTATTTAATGATGAAAGAATGACTATTTTTTTGGAAATAACGAAAACACAGATTTTTACAACATTTTTACGAATAATAAAACTACGATCCAATTTTTAACATTACTGATAGTTTTGTACATTGAAAATTGCATTTCATATCAACAGTAGAAAATGAGCATTTTTTTAATATGCATTGTATTACTTATACATTTAAATGCCTGTTTTTGGCACTTCCACATCAATTAACGGTGTATACAGCCTAAAGTTGATGACATAAACTCTGTTACCCAGCATGATTTCATTCTAAAAAATAAGTAATTGTATGGGTAATACGCGTTACCTCAATAGTATTTTAAAATATGCTATAAAAACTAGGACCAAGCAGAGTACTGCTCTAAGTAAAAATGAATTCTGCTCACTTTTATTTATTTATACATAAACTATTATGTAAACTTAAAAAAACTATCCAATGCACTCTTTGTATGGCTGCATTGTACTTAAACATGTTTGAACATGCTGGATTTTACAATCGGTCTATTACAGGGAAATCCCAACCGTACGTCTGGCAACAAATTTTATTACTTTTCAAGGATTGATTCGTGCTCTTAGAGACTATGAACACGTGTTTCATTTTTTTTAACTGGATCCTTTAGGACAAATCTTATGTCTTGTATAGACATTTGTTTAAATATTCCCTTTCCACGAAATATTCAATATTTATCTGTTATTTTATTTCAACAAACCCTCAGTTTCGTCTTGTACTTGGAAGCGTTCTGTTCTTTAGAGTATCAAAGTTCTCGGCAAGATTTTCATTATTCAAATTTACATGGACTGGTAAATCAGGACCAAATAGTTCGCCAAAAAAGAAATTTAAAGGAACAAAAATGATGAAAGTGTTTATGAGTAAGTATATTTGATATATTATACCTGATTAATTATTATAATGATATTAACACTATAGTCATACTCGACTTTATTATTTATGACTACTATTTTTAAAGAAAACATGATAATGTTACAGGTGCAGCAAAAAGAATTAAGAAAATTAAAACGTTCACTTTGAATGAATTCACTTCGAATTTCTCCGAGGTCCTACGATCTTATAAACAAATTTCGAAAGCTTTAAAGAAGAAGAGGGCAAACAGAGGCCAAAATGAGGAAGATTCATATTTATTGTCAGATGACGAAGATAATGAAGCAATGATGGATTAAAATTTAAACGAAAGAACATTGAAATTAAATCCCTGGCTACTCTGCATTTTGTATTAAGATCAATCTAATAATTATTAGTAAGAAAGTTTTTTTGTATTTCATATCCTCTAACATTATAATATAATTACATTTATATTTTTAAATAATCATGAAAGTATTTAATATATTTTAATGTTAATGATAATTATGTTTTATATTTGTATTATTTAATATTATTCAGGTGTTAAATAAAAAATGTAATAAATAATTTTACTGCATATATCTATCATACCGATTTCTCTAGTAGTGTCACATTTTGATCATTTGATGAAGTAATCATGATTTGAAAATAATTCTTATTTAGAGAAGTATATATGTGTACATATTTAACGCTTCAAATGTAATCATCGTATGCTGTGAATATGACGAAAATATGATTTAAAAATATTCGTCATTTACACAAGTATATTTGTAGGAGTATATGGTGTTTTTAAAACCATCACGGCATGCTTATAATATGAGGAAAATATGAGTCAAACATTTTTATCATCGTAATAGGCATACATGTAAGAATATTTAATTTTTGTAATGAAATCATATAACGCTGAAACTAAACTATCGATTTTTAGTACAAATTTTCTATGATTTACTTGATCTGATATTTTGACAATCTACACTCAATCATGTATGTCATCAGTTGCTTTCAATTTGGTCTAACTGAGGTACTCACAAAACGGTCATGATGAGTTCATATAAATAGTAAAAAATGGTATCAATTTGATTTAAATTTCATAGAGACTTGTCTCTCTATTAATTAATGATTTTAGATGATATACAAGTATCCATAATAATAACAGCATTTGATAATGATCATCATTGGTACTCTTGATGTTAAGCCACATAATAAAATGTACCCATATAAATGCAACACAATAAACGGTTCAATAAGTCGCTCAATGAATATTTTGTTAAAATCTTGAAGTTTTTTATCTGTTGATGCGAATTAATTGTATGAGATCAATATTTTTGAGATGAATTGATATTGATTTTAATATTATTTTTTTATTCGTATATTAAATATTTAATATAGCAGTCATAGTTACGTACAAAAACTATGGATACACATATGGTCCCACATTACTGGAGTGACCCAATAAAATTTACTGGGCTGCTTAGTAAAATGCAAGAAAAATTCTTATTCGTGTACGGAAAATTAAACGTAAAGTTCTTATAGTTGTATTTGGTGGATTTCATGTTAAAGAGACATATTTGCAAATTTAGGTAGAGTTGACCATTTCGATTTGCTAGATTATTATATTTTCCTTATGATTAATAATAAGTTATTATTGTACAATATTGTAAGCAATGTGAGTTTTTAGAGAAAAGGTCTTACGATTTAGTCAACATTGAAGTATGTAATAAATGTTATTATAAAAATATCTGCTTATGTTTGTGAACTTTTTTTATTTTAGATATTTCGAGAATAAATTAAAATATCAATTCTTTACCAATTTCATTTGATGGATGCATTATAAACTACTGTTTAAGTTTTTATTAGATAAAAGTTATTGCAGATACACTTAGTATATGCATGGTATGATGCTTTTGTTCTTCTTTGTTTTTCTTCTCACATTTCGTATATCTTGAAATAGAACAACGAGACTATATATACATCCCTAGTATGTACAAAAATACATGAACTTTACATACACATTGGTTCAAAAGTTTTATACAAATTACTGTTTTTTCTCAAAGACTATTCGAAAGCAGAATAGTCATTCAATTGTAATAGCAGTTTTTTTTTATTATTATCAGAAGCATAAAATCGTTAAATAATATTTTTTGATATATTGAGAAAGAGAAAAAAAACTATCATTAAATCAACAAACATAGTCTTAGAAAAATGGTTAAAACCATACCTTAAATTTACATGATTTCATATATAAAGTTTTTAGCTCGTTGACGTCATGCAGTAGACTTGTCGGCGTCTAAAAGGTCATAATGTAGCTTGTGTTCGATTTCACCCTCTCACTTCATTTCGATTCATCTTTTGCTTAAATAAATTACATATAAAATAATATATATATATACATATATATATATGGACCACCAATTACTGATCGACAATGAACCATAGAAGCAAAAGTAAATATCTCAAATACCTAAATTGAAATGATAGATAAAGTTCAAAATTACAGCGATATTGAGTGGATCTAATTCTTGATCATTTATTTACAGTCATTTTATATTTTTAACTAGAGAAACTCGGTAATATTATAATTACATCATCGAGCAGAATGTTCATCAGATTACGTTAATGTTACAATTTGTGTTAATATAAGTTACTTCTATATTGAATTAATACCAACATGCGGGCTGTAAAAATTTTACTTGGTCTTACTATTCCATATATGGAATAGTTATATATGTTATACTAATTCTGCTCATCAAGGAGTAGTATTTTGCTATCCAATCGGATATTGGAAATGATTTTCTCAGTATATTCCTTTTTAGTAAAACTATGTATTCAATCAGGGATATAAATTTTTTTTAAATAATTGAAAATTTCTTCGGATCAAATGTATTCCCACAAAAGAAAGTTTTACTAATTGGCCAATGGCATCCATTTCAAAAATTCTAAATTTGGTTTTCTCGAGGTTTTCAAGTGTTTAGAACCATATTACACGACTTTCGAATAGATGAATATGGGTGAGCATGTATGTAACTTTACATGTAATTATGTAGACATTTTTTCTAATGTAAAATTTCACAAGCTAAAAAAAAACAAAACTGTACACCAATACCATAATGGACCCTGCTTACAATGATTAAAAGTTATTTTTTTTAATGATGTGTACCAAAACAAATAACTTTTATTATTGACTTGTCATTTGATAAAAATAACTTGATTATCGATCGTTAATAAAATGATGTACTCTAATAATTTATAGAAATAAAAAGACATAAAATTTATTTTATTTTATTATGTCTATAGCAGTTCCATAATGTCATTATAACAGCATCTGTTTTTTTTTTACACAGAATGCAATTTGTTCGATATTGTTGATAAAAATTTAATAAAAGACAAATGCTTGCAACAGTAAAATATTTTATTAATAATTTTATAAATATTTAATATTTTTCAATATAAATAAATTTGATTCCTGTTCGTTTGGTACTGCTAATACAAAAAAAATTTTTAAATTTGAATTTTTTAAAAACATCGTTAAATTGTTAATTTAACAGAACTATATAGTGATGAACTAAATGATCATTTTGAAATTTAAACACAAACAAACTATGAAAATGTTTATATAATCAATTTATTGAAATTTTAAAAAAAGTTTGACCATTTAAAAAATTTATTTGAAAAAAATATCATAAAATTTATTATTTACGATATCTCAAGTTCTACCTTGAACTACTTAGCGTTTAAAGTATATTACAATACTATATGGCAAAAATTTTTTGTGATAAACATCATTTTAGTGCTTGAGTAATAAAAGATAAAGATATGTAAAGCCACTGTTAAAAAAAGTTTACTTATTTTCACACCAAGGTTTTTGAATTAATTTTTACTACAAAAGTTTTTTTCGTGTACACATCCAGAAAGTATTCAGAAAATCTAACTTTCCTAGAGCCCTTGACATCAAATAAATTTGATTTTTTTTTTAATCGACAATGAACTATCACTTTAACCATTTTTAAAATACCTGTCTCATAGTGTTGGTTAAATTTATTTGAATCTTCTTTATTTGTTTGTTGGATTTAAAAATAGAGATTACGTTGTAAGTTACTCGACTAGCTGGTTACAGCAGGACTGCGTGCATGCATTCTACGTAATCTTTGAACCCAATAAAATACAAAAATTTCAATTCCCATAATCGAAAATATTTAATATTTATTTTTACTATTAAAAATTATATATGTAATGATATTATCTTAACGACTTTTAATTATTTGGATTTAGAGTGATCCAAGTACTGCGTTTCTTCGTGCGGCTCGTGCTGGTCAGCTTGAAAAAGTTTTGGAATTTCTGGAATCTGGAGTAGATATCAATGCTTCGAATGCTGTAAGGACGATACAACTTCTAAATCATTCTTTTCTAACGTAATTTAACTGTTTAAGTATCAATTTTTTTTTTCCAGAACGGACTAAATGCTCTTCATCTAGCGGCAAAAGATGGCCACTTGGAGATTGTACGAGAGTTATTAACGCGAGGTGCAATTGTAGATGCAGCTACAAAAAAAGGAAACACTGCTTTACACATAGCTTCACTTGGTAATTATATTTTTATTTTATCATTCAATTTTCAAAAATTTCTTTTTGTTAATACTTTTACTATTATATTATCTATCAGATTATTATAAAATTATAATTATTAAAAAGTTATATCTACTGAAGAATAGAAAGAAATCATAATAATTATTCAGCGAACAACTAATGAATTGGAATGTAAACAACTTTGAATGATTTAATGAAAAATGGTATTATTTTAGCTGGTCAGGAGGAAGTAGTACAATTGCTCGTTCAACGAGGTGCTTCTGTTAACGCACAATCTCAAAATGGTTTTACCCCACTCTATATGGCGGCACAAGAAAATCATGACTCTGTAGTTAGATTTTTGCTTAGTAAAGATGCAAATCAGACTCTTGCAACTGAGGTAACATATTCTTGAAAGCTTTTACTACTCTTTAAATTAAAAGGCCAGTAATGTCTCGTGCACCCAGTTATAAATGAGGGTGACGAAGTACTATCTTTTTACGTATTGCTTACATCAGAATCCTTGATGGTTATGAATTTAAAAATTTTATTTGCAACGTCGACATTACATGATATAAGACTATTAAATGGCTTAATTGATTAATTAGGATAACACATTAAGCATGCGCTGTTATGTCCTTAAAGTAATCCATTTATTTCCAAGATAATACAAAAATGTACACCAAATGTCGATGGCAATAATTTTTGTTCATGAGCGTAAACGATTATTCTTAAAAATAGTTTTACTTCAAATATTTAAATTATCAAGAGCTAACTACTTTTTCAAAATCAATGATGCGTATAAAATTCATTAAATCATTTGTTTTCAATGAAGTTATTTTAGCTACGTCAAGTTTTTAGTCTTTCAAGATAGAAAAACATCACAGTTCAAATTATTTAATTTTATCATAAAGTGAATCTTTTTTTATATATTTGCTATTCAATTTTTATTACTTGCATACATTATTCAAAATTAAGTTTCTTTTCTATTAATCTAATTATCCATATGTTATTTTTAATGTGTCATTAAATCAATTAATATACCAATATAATTTGTTTTAAAATTCATATAGTCAGTTTTTGATAATTTAAGTGTTTTTGAAATAAATAAGTTTCATAGAAACAGTATTTTCAAAAATTATCATCTTCGTCATTTATATTCGGCCTATATTGTCGTGTGTAACTTTGAGGGAAAGTTGTTTTTGAAATAATTGAATTTATTACACCGCTCTCTTTTAACTATGTTATTTTTCAATTTTTGAAATGTAATACTTAATTTAAAAATTATAACATGAAATTATAATTAATATATTCTTGAAGCTGTAAAAATTGCAACTTATAAAAATTTATAAAACAATTGATAATAATAATTTTTAGGATGGTTTTACTCCATTAGCTGTTGCGATGCAGCAAGGTCATGATAAAGTTGTTGCAGTGCTTTTAGAGAATGATACCCGAGGCAAAGTACGGCTACCAGCACTTCATATTGCAGCAAAAAAAGATGATTGCAAAGCTGCAGCTTTATTACTTCAAGTATAATTAACCAATTTTTTAAAATTTAATTTATTGTTATTTTCAAAGTTGAAATATTTTTAATAATAAGTACATTACCGTATAATTTACAGAATGATCACAATCCTGATGTAACTTCAAAAAGTGGTTTTACTCCACTCCATATCGCTGCTCATTACGGAAATGATCGAATTGCATCTTTGCTTTATGATAAAGGAGCTGACGTTAACTTTGCTGCTAAAGTATGGAGTTAGAATATTTTTTTTCATTCTTTTAGTATGTAATTCGTTGAAATAATGATATAATGGTTTTATTTATTATAGCATAATATCACGCCAATGCATGTGGCAGCTAAGTGGGGAAAAATAAAAATGGTAAATTTATTAATGAGTAAAGGAGCCAACATTGCAGCCAAAACGAGAGATGGTTTGACACCACTTCATTGTGCAGCACGAGCTGGACATCATGAAGTAGTCGATATTCTTATTGAAAAGGGAGCTCCAATAGGTGCAAAAACAAAAAACGGTTTGGCTCCTCTTCATATGGCATCTCAGGGTGATCATGTTGATGCTGCTCGTATATTACTTTATCACCGAGCACCAGTTGATGAAGTTACCGTGGATTATCTTACTGCTCTTCATGTAGCAGCTCATTGTGGACATGTTCGTGTTGCTAAGCTTTTACTTGATCGCAATGCAGATCCAAATGCTCGTGCATTAAACGGTTTTACACCACTTCATATAGCTTGTAAGAAAAATAGAGCCAAGGTTGTTGAGTTACTTTTAAAGAATAAGGCTAGTATTGAAGCTACTACAGAGTCAGGTCTTACGCCTCTACATGTTGCTAGTTTTATGGGTTGCATGAATATCGTAATATATTTATTGCAAAATGAAGCTAGTCCAGATATTCCAACTGTTAGAGGTGAAACGCCACTCCATCTTGCTGCACGTGCGAATCAAACAGATATTATTCGGATACTTTTGAGAAATGGAGCACAGGTCGATGCTAGAGCTAGAGAAGAACAAACGCCGCTTCATGTTGCATCTCGATTAGGAAATGTTGATATTGTCATGCTTTTACTTCAACATGGAGCCAATGTTAATGCCACAACGAAAGATTTATATACTCCTCTCCATATTGCTGCTAAAGAAGGACAAGAAGAAGTAAATATTAGTTATATTATTTCTTAAATATATTTTAATAACGCAAATTAATTAAATACATAGTTTAGATAAATAAAATTTTATTCAAAAGAAAATTACTAAAAATTTACAATCACAATCTTATTGCAGGTGGCATCTGTTTTATTAGAAAATGGTGCTTCGCTTAATGCAATGACTAAAAAAGGCTTTACCCCTTTGCACTTGGCAGCTAAATACGGAAATATGAATGTTGCGAGACTACTATTACAAAAAAATGCACCAGTTGATGCTCAAGGAAAGGTAGATGAATTTCCGATCTTCAATGATACTATTTTTGTGTTAAATTAATTAAATTCTCTTTAATTAAATATCCGTAAATTATAGAATGGCGTTACTCCTCTTCACGTAGCATCACATTATGATCATCAAAATGTTGCTTTATTATTATTAGATAAAGGCGCATCACCACATGCCATGGCTAAAAATGGTCATACACCCCTTCATATTGCAGCTCGTAAAAATCAGGTAATTCAGCAGCATAAAACTAAAATGTTCTGTCAAAATGATTCGGTGATATTTTACTCAATTGTTAAATCAAATATTAAATAATATATCGTCAATTATAATTTTGTATATTTTTTAGATGGATATTGCTACAACTTTATTAGAATATGGTGCAAAAGCTAATGCAGAATCGAAAGCAGGCTTTACACCACTCCATTTAAGCGCTCAAGAAGGTCACACTGATATGTCTACTTTACTGATTGAACATAAAGCTGATATAAATCACAAAGCCAAGGTACAATAAAAATTTGATTATCTTGTTAATTAATAAACATTTATTAATATCATCAGTCATATTGATACATTCATTTTATATAATAAATTATTGATTATAAAAAACTGATTCAACTTACAGAATGGACTCACGCCGCTTCATTTATGCGCACAAGAAGACAAAATGAATGTTGCTACAATACTCGTAAAAAATGGTGCCCAAGTTGATGCCAAAACTAAGGTAACGATTGTTCATTGTGTTCAAATGTTAATTTGAATTTTGATGTTAAAAAACATTTGAAATTTTATTAGTAATCAAAACAATTATTAGCTTTTGATATTGAATTTTTTATTCATAAATTTATAAATGAATATCATTTTGAACTTTTTTTTTAAATTAAAAATTACAACTAATGCAACATAATTAGGCTGGATACACACCCTTGCACGTGGCGTGTCATTTTGGTCAAGTTGCAATGGTTCGTTTTCTATTGAGAGCTGGAGCTGCTGTTGACACAAGTACAGGAGCTGGCTATACTCCATTACATCAAGCTGCACAACAAGGCCATTCGCTGGTTATTAATTTACTTCTTGAAAGCAAAGCTAAACCTAATGCAGTAACTAACGTAAGTATAAGGTCACTATTTTAATAATCGATAAGTTGGCTTCACTTTGTAATTAAAGAACACTATTTTGTAAAAAAATTTATCATAAACAACCCATCCTTAATTTTTTATAATTACATAATTATTAAATTAATACAGAAATATAATTATGTGTGTTTTCGTATAAAGGACGAAATTAATGTAAAGTTTATTAATTGAAAGTAGTTTGATGAGAAAGAATTGAGATAGTGACCTCATTTCAAATTATTTTTAATTTTTATTTTTAAGTTAATGTCATTTTTATATGATTAAAAGAATGATGAAGCATAAAATTTTTTTAATTTAATATTTTCATCAATCAACGATATGTTAAAATTTGATACTTTTTTTCAGAATGGACAAACTGCTTTAGCAATCGCACAAAAACTTGGATATATCAGCGTCGTTGAAACACTCAAAGTTGTAACAGAAACAGTAATTATGACGACACAAACAACGACTATTGAAGAAAAATATCGAGTTCAAGCACCAGAATCAATGCAGGAAACGTTTATGAGTGATAGTGAAGATGAAGGTGGTAAGTAAAATGGGTCATGATATTTTGGCATAATTTTTTTTTATTCGTATTATATTTTTTTTTCTATAAAAGAAAACAACAACTATGGTTGTTTTATCGAAAAAGTACCTTTATTTCTAAGTCATTGTTTATTTAATATGGTAATTTTATTTATAAAATGTAACTGATTAAATAGTTCATTATTTTCGTGCATATGATTTACACTTTTAAATAGCAGGAATACACTGGAAAAAATTCAATATTGTTGAAAATTTTCTATTATTATAACAATACTGGTCTTAATTTCATTCATACAATTCAAAGTTTGTCAAAGTTTTTCAAAATATGAAGAAATTGTTAAAAATAAAAAAGTTCTTTATGAAGAGTATATTTATAATTTCAACAGATAAAAACATTAGTTGAGTTGATCAAATCTCGTATAATTAACAAAAAAACAAAACAACTTAAGGTAGTTTGGCATCCACAGATTGGTAGTCAAATAGGATTGATTTTTTTTTTTAAATCGATAAACAACTTCCTACATAGTATGTATATAAGATTTGTAAGTATAATTTATAAGTTGAATGCAGCAGCTGTTAATGAGAAATGAAAGACAAACTTTCATTTATATAGATTGGTTAGATTAGTATTGCCGCCATTTTTTCATAGCTAATATGGTGAAGAAATAAAGATAGATGCCGAGTTACAATTAAATGTTAAAACATAAATTTTAAAAAACTATGTGGTGAATTATGCTGAAATTTATCTCAAATATATTTCAAGCACTATTCTTTATATTAAGATATTTTTTATTGTGGGTCAGTTGGGCAAATTTTTTATATAAATCATAAATTTCCGGTGAAGTTGAACAAGGACAATTATAAAAGTTCATATATTTTTCTATAAATTAAAAAAATTACATTTCCTAAATAAAGTAGTAGAAAAATCTCTTTTTTTCTTTCAAGTCATAAAAGTATGGCCTTTCAGAAAAATTAAAAAAAAGAGTAGTTAAATGTGAATTTTGCCAATACCAAACTACTTTAAGAATTGAGTTTTACAGAATTTATAAGTGCATAGTTCTTCGAAGATCACACTACGACAGTAATTTAGTCTAAAATCATTTTAATTTCGTACCAGAAATAATATTTTAGCTTTTTACGTTTTTTCATCTATAACTTTTGTAGTGATATTTTTAAATAATATTGAAACTTTTTTAGTGTTGATGGATTTTTTTGTTTTTAAATATTTAAAATTTGTTATCTTATATAATAATAGTTTAGCTATATCTGTGGGAAAATAATCTTTTTCGATAAATTTTTTTTCTGCAGATATAATCAAAGGTTAATTAATTATTCCATTACTAAGTTTTAATGACATTACATTAACAGTAAAGAAAAATGTCAAATGAAAATGCAAAATAGATACTTTTGGGTTTATTTTTATTTGATTTATATTATTCTCAAGAACGTCTTAAATTTTTCAAAACTGGCTTTCATTAATCAACGGAGAAAAAAGTACAGGTTTTTTTTAATACAAAAATCATTAACGTCACAATGGATATTATTATTTATCTCATTAATTTTCGAATAAAAATGAGAAAAAATAAGGTTTTTGAGAGATTTTTTCTCAATAATATAATGTAGGTGGTGATGAAATCGGCATTGCAGCCATGAATGTGTATGGACAACCGACTCATGCGCAACATGTGTATCTCCCTTCCTACTACCAGGGCCAAATGACTTATACTCGTAAGTTAAAGCCACCAAATGTGTCATTTCGCTATCGATGTACCTTCGTTTATATTTCCCCTTTCTTAATGCACATATTGACACATGAATATCTTTTTTTGCAACTTATTTTTACTACTTTTATTTATTTCAACGATAATTTGAAATAAAAATCAACTTATACCTGTAGATCATTTTTAGATTCTGAATTTTCAACGATTCTTAGAATAGTCATCAATTTATCTCTGTTATTAACAAAAAAAAAATGAAAAAAATTCATTCTTTTAAGTATCACATTTGTTAGCATTTATTATTTTTACTTATTTCAAAATCAATCATAGTTTACTATAAATACTCAATTTTGAATTTTCAACATTATGCAACGTTAATTTGGAAATGTGAACTTTTAAAAAGTTTTGAACCTGTTCAAGAAAAAAATCAACACAAATGCTCGTGTTTGATAATTTTGTTTACACCATACTGAGCATAAGATTTTTGAACTGTATGAGGATTATGGGTTCAAACCCTACATCAATCGCCTTTACTATAAAAGATTATAACATACCAGACAAATTTTGTCGTCTTTTTCTAGACATAATATTTTATTACTTTTACTGAAAATTTTTTTGATTTTGTAAGTATTGAGATTTTCACATGAGATAATAAGAAATAGTTAATAAATTTTGGAAAGACAATTGAATCATCCAAAATTATATGTTTTTTATTTATATTACATTTTCAGCTAACGGCTTTACATCTATAGGTTTCATCTTAATTTAAATATGGAAAATTTTTTAATAATTTTTTTTTTTTTATTGATATTACAAAAAGATAATTCAAGCTACAGTAATCATACAGTAACTCTTTAAAAGAAAATACTTTTCGAGGATGTGTAAGGACTAATGTACATATGAAAAGTATCATATATATTTCGGAGCTTCGGCCTAGACCTCGTGACATGCTCTGATCTGAGAATTGGATCTTACCCGTGGCGTTTTCTTATATTATTCATATTAACGAAAGATGTTCACTCTAAAGAACAGTTATATAAAATATGATAGCTAAAGTTTTATCGAACTCAGCTCAGCTATTGTATTTTTTTTTATAACAAAAAATTTCATAAATGGTAAATAATATAAATTATTAAAAATAGTTCGAACGAATGAAGGTTGAAAAATAGGCCACAGTAAACTTATTATTGGTACATTGAATGCGACTATTTATTGTCACGGTCATCTATTGTATGTCATCAATTGGTTTAGTACTGCTTTTTTCTATAATTGGGTATTCCTGTCTGAGTAACTGAACTTATTTGTAATTATAGCACATGCATAATAAAATAAAATTATCATTATTCAGTTATCATTCAATAACAATAAACTTTTCATTGTTAATAAATAAAGATAAAAAGTAAACAGAAATATAAATGAAATAAATAGATTAAATAGAATTAATTCTATTGTCTTTATGTGGTGATTTTATCGCAACACTTTAATGAACATCAGTCTATGAAATTTTATGAATTATTTTTTTGAAGAAATTCTTCCACGTATTTAAACATGTATAACTACTTAAATGACTTTTAATTTTTTGGAACATAAAAATACGTTAAAATGTTTTATTTTGTTGTCACTTTTATTATAAATATATTCCTCATATTGAGAAGATAAACTATTTATTTCTCCAAATTGATATATAATTTATCAATAATGTGAAGCCAACAAAAGTATTTTGTTACTTTTATATATTTGTTTTTCAGAGAAAAAAAACCTTTTATATTGGCAATTAATTGAATTAGCATGTTAAGAAGCTTCAACACATTTAATTGTGAAAAGAAGTTGCAGTTGATTAGCTAAAGTAAATATGCGCAACGTACATAACAGCAGCATGTGCTGGAGGAAAAATTGAGCAGAGGAGAATTATAATGTAACGTGAATAAAGTTAGATAATTATGTCATAGTCATGTGGTAATGGTGCACCCGTGTTTCCCTCACTATCTATACTTGTTACATAATTTCTAGAGTATTATGTCGTACAATATCGTCATATTCTATGGTTCTTATTTTGTGGTGATATTAGTCCGATGAAAATTGGCTGAATGCCCAACTTAAAACGTCGACTGAAATACGTTTATTTAATAAAACGATACAAGTAGTAGTTGTTTTGTAGTAATCTATGTGCATTGGAGAATTTGGAGAATAGAGCAAGGCCAGCAAAAAACTTAGATTGAAGATTACATTTAAAGCTATTTTTAATCATGATTTATTACGGAAAAACGATACAGTTATTGAATTTGATGTTTATATTTATGCTCACATCTGTAAAAAATGTTGATTCAATGAATTTATTTGAAATTCAAGGTTGATTCTAAATGATTAGATCAATGTCCATTGTTGAAATTTCACTTAAAAAGTCATATTAAAAATTGCATATAAATTATTAATATAAATGGAATTTATTTTTAATGATTGATATAATTTTACATATATATGTATATTGACTGAATATTATCTTATATCTATACCTTAAATAATAGTTGACGACAATAAAGATATTTCGTCATAAAAATGTTTCTATTTAATTGTCAAATAAAAAATTTGAAAAATATTTTTTAATGAGGCAAAAACTTAATCATTATTTTGATAAGTTTTGTTTTAATTTTTAAATGACCAATGTATAACTAATTTGACAATAATTACGATCAATCGACGAGTATGTTATTAATCTGTAGTTAATTTGATTCCTAGTATTTCAACTACAATATTAATTAATGAAATTATTCTTTTTTTAATGACGTGAAAATGATAATCTACGTAGTTGTAAGTAAAAAAAATATGAGTGGGGAACACTAAATATCTGAGTGAAGCTATTATAAAATTGGTACTCTATGGATGTGAGGTCACGTTTCTAAACGCGCACTGATCTTGAATCAATCGTTGATGTCAGTCGTTGTTCCTTGGCATTAAGATCAGTCCACTAGTTTTGAGTTAAAATAAAATTTGCAAAATACACTCAGGAGAATAATCCAGTAATATATCAATATAAATAACTCAAAAAAGATTTTGTTTGAAATGACAGAAAAAAAGAGGAAAAATAATTTTTAAAGTGTGTGAATTTGAATATTTTAGTATGATATTGCTCAATCATAAATGTGGTACACTTTGGAATAAGGACGATTGATTGTATTACAGTAATTAACGTGAAGACGTGCTGGTATTAGGTGAAAAACATACCTAAAAGTGTTAATTATTGATACAACCGTCTGAAATATACATTCAAGTCAAAATGGTCAAGGATAAATTGATAAAAACTCGGAAGAAGACTAAGAAATTACCATGTTGTGGATGTACTCATAACAGGAACAGCGACATACTTAGTAATTAAAAATAATGATCCTACATTTGTGCTTCTCTTAAGCCTACCTAGCAAGCGCACATTTTATATCATTTCACTATGGCTATTTAATAAATTTCATATTTGTTGATCAATAAATAAATTACACTGAGCTCATTTTTGATCATTTTGTTGATTCGAAAATTAACTAGAAATTTTTTTATTAATATAAATGGTAATTTTTTCCATGAATATTACATTTAATAATTACGTGAATCACCTAACTTTAAATTTAGTGTACATCCTGCGTACAATGTATAAACTCATGTAATTTGTTTACATCACGATCTTTAAGGCGCGCGTCATCATTAAAACGAATGAAGGAAGCGATTGGTATTCATATAATACATTTGGGTCAAGTAAAATTTTTGAATGTAACTAACTGCATATTCCACTATATTAGCAATTGCGAATATATGTAAAAACTGTCAAAATGACATGTTTACTCATTAATTATTATAAATTAACAGACACTTCAAATAATAGTCAAATTGTTTAGTAAATATTAATTAGGTATACTTTTTCTATTATTTCCCAGATAAACTCATGAGAGCCAAAATAAGTAAAAATTTTATTCTTATAAACGGGCATATGAACATTTTTATTTGCTTTAAATCATTATTTTCTTGGATGTTTTACTTTAACTAACTATTCATAGTGTGAGTAAGATTTATAAATAGATTCTAAGAAATCCATATGTCTTAAAAAATTATTTTTATTTTTTTTTCTTTTTTTGCTATAACAAACAAATAATAAATAACAAAAAATTAACAAAATATTCAAAACATTAATTACATTAATAATCATGTGGTCGATGTATCATTACACATAAAGAAGATATGTTTATTTCAAAAATAGGAATAAAGTTTAAATAATATACACATGATCATTATGGTTGTGCAGTGATTGAGGACAAATAAGTTGATCAAATTTTCAAAGGTTACACTGCAAATCGAAATGTAGTACAATGAACACACAAAAACATGTTATAAACAAAATATAGATTTTAACACACCCTGCAGTATGCATAAAAAAACTACAAAATTTTTATAGTTTGCTTATTGTAGTTGATATTAAACATGTTTATGTATGTTCATTTTTAACACACTTCAATTTACAGTGAATCGTCAGGATAATCTTTGACGTCATAACTTTTAATAAAGCATAGCAAAATGAAAATTATTGATTTTTATTTTTTATCGATGAATTTTCATCAAACTTATCACAATAATTTTTTAATTATTTAAAAAATTACAATCGATTTTGTAAGATATTAAAGCGAAAAAAAAAAAATATTAATAAATATTAATTGCAAGAGCGTGTGTTCTGAAAGAAACATTAGAATAAAACCATTTTAATTTCAGTCTTTTCTTATGATCTAAATGGGTAAATTCGTATTAGTTAGTTAACTAGTTTAATTAATAAGTTATTTCCATAGAAGACTGAGAGGGGAAAAATGTAGGTCAATAACAATATGCATCAAATATTTATAGATGGTACTTAAAAACATTTTGACATTTTTTTCAAATGTGACAATAAATAAATCATTTAGTCAAGAAATTATTTTAATTCAAAAATAATACCTATTAAAAGTAAACAGTGTCATACGATCTTAATTTTGACTAATATTTATAATACTTCTTGATAAATTAATAAAATATTGTCATTTTTTATAAAGCTTAAATACGATTATGTATGTGCTATAAAGGTATAATGTATTTTAAGAGTATCTACACGTTATTTTATTACTCACTGAAACTTAAAATATTAAAACTCAGTTTTTTGAGTGATTAGGAGAAGTAAATAAAAAAATCAATTGTGACGAAAAACAAAAACTCCGTTTTAAGAATGTAACATTCTTGGTAATATTTTTTATTAAGGAATATGAACGTAGGTAGAACGCATTAATAGGTTAAATGTAGTATCTTCGGCTTTACATTCTTGACCTATTCATTAAAAAGATGAATTGATACATTATTCAAGTGTCAGCTATGATAAAGATTATTATTGGTTGGATCATAAAGTTGATTCTGTCCATTACATTATCTTTTAATATAAAGTTAATTTATTCTGATCGTCAGTATTGCTTAGAAGTAAGAATTTTATCACTTATTTAGATGGTAAAAGAGGATGTAATTGGCTATTTTCGTAAAACTGTCAGCCCTATGATTTACATGAATGAAATAAAAAATTGATATATAATCAGTGAGTTTAGGAAGTGATGAAGAATTTTCATAAGTTAGTTTGTTTATACGAACATTGTGGATAGAATTTGTTAATTTTTTTGAACATTATAGCTTAAAAAAAATGTAACACATGTATTCTATATCAGAAATATTTTTTTTTTAATGAATTAATAATACTTTTTAAGGAAATATTTTTTTTCTAGTATCTATTATTAAATGAAATTTTTTTTTAAAAGTCCAAAATATTTTCTGTGATTAAATGATTATCAAATTTTTATGTGATTTTGTCATTTGGATTACATGTTTCAATTACTTATTTTTCATAAGTATTATTTAACTGTCATGATGTAGCATTAGGATAAAAAGTATGGCAGCATTTTTTTTCACTATTGTATAAGTAAATAAATGAAGTCAGTTTATTTATTAAACAATGCTTTTTTTGTAGGCGAAGATCCTATGCTCAGCGATCAACAACAATATCGTTACATGACTGTTGATGATATGAAGTCAATGGGAGACGATTCAATGAGAGTTAATGTCACTGATGATGAGAGAGACAATCGACATTCCGGAGGTCAGAGTTGATTCAATTTTATTAATATGTCTCACATTTTTTTTCAATTTAAACAGAATTCTTCTGTTAGCTCTAAATTTAACTTAATGCCATTTTTGTTATTATATTTAGGAACTATCGTAGCTGATTTGATGAATAAGGAGAGTTATTATCGATCAAATGCAGCCAATTTAAAACCAGATAATATTGATATTAATAGGCATCCAGTTCACGTAGGGTATGTATTTATATTTTACTCAAAAAAATAAAATTTTTTTGGAAAGTCACAAAAATAATTTAAAAACAGATTAAAACTGATAAAAGCCTGTTTAATAATTTTTAGTGTTAAATAAACCATTTTCAAAAGTAAAAGTATTTTTCAATGTAATTGTAGTTATTAGATTACATTGGAATAATAATGATGTGTATTATAGTACGATTTGAATGTGCAAATGTGTTAAATACGAGTGTTATAATTGGCATCTTAAAATATTTTGTTTATTGAAAAATTTTTGACATATTAACTAACCAATATTCGCAAACTTACATTTTAGCATCGTATTAAAAAATATATCATTGATGGCTATACAATTATTGTCAAATTTTTATGCTTATGTATGTGTTTGAAAAACTAAGCATGATGAAGAAAATGTTAAAATAAGTACCCAATAGAATTCATTTTCATTAGAAACTCGATTCATAATATTTTTATACATATAAAAATTTTCCTTTTTTTTCATTCGATTATATTTTAATAAATTGAACGTGTCTAAATTATTCCATTGATGACGTCAAAATGATTAGGTTGCTCAGGAAGCTAACAATAATATTAAATGGTAAAGAATAAAGAATACATTCATAAAAGTATAGCTAATAACAGTAAATCCGAGTTTGCACTTATAGAGAATAGAATAACAATCTGTGAGTCCCTTACTAACAAGGGAATCTTTAGTTAGCGTCTATCTTATGAATACAAATAAAGTTTTATTATATTACATGAGTATAGTAATCTACAACCACGCTTAATCTCATTGTGATTTTGAATTCATTGAGTCGTTGCGTATTCGTTTCATTGACTAACTTATTCTCTTGACTCTTTGAGTCTTTTACCACTAGCGTATAAGTATGTAGTTTTGTTGGGGAATAGTCGGTTACAATCTGGTAGTTGACGTCGCATGAACTTTCCTTTAGCTCTTTACGTGGATTTTATTTTGATGTTATGTATATATACATGTGTGTATGTGCGTGTCAGAAATTATCATCTATGACTTTAAAGAATATGTTTTCATCGAAAAGTATCTATTATTTTAATTTAATAGCAATTATTTTTTTCATGGCAAATTTTTTAAATTTGTTTCTTCGTAAATGTTGATATTTAAACGGTACTTTTAATGAAGCGAGAAGAGATTCTTCTTAATGAAAAAACAACCAAGGTAACATTAAAATCAAAGTATTGTCTTCGTATATTGAAAAAAATATTTCGTTTTGAAGATAAATTTTGAATTTGTTTAATAAAGGAAATTTGGAATATTTGCAATGAAAGATTTTTGCGATTCAATTATATGTTTTTTAAAAATCGTATATTATTACTTGATTCAATATTGTAATAAGTTTGAATACAAACGACATTTAATTCACTATACAAAATAATAATTATTTTCTTTTAAACGCCATATGAATCATAATAAATAATGATTAATATAATATATTGTAATAACTCAGTTAGTAATGTTTTATTTCATATCCGGAAAAATTTTATTCGAAAGTAATGAATTTATTAAATTTAAAAACAAAAAAATTAAAATTAATTAAATACTCGGAAGATTTTCATTTAACGTAATCAGGAGTAATGAAGAACTTATTAGTTGGAAGATTCAAATTCTAAATTGATAATCGCGAACTTCGTTCAATCTCGATAATAAAATTATTTTTGAGTGTAAAAATTAATCTATCCTTATGACAGTTTAAGATCATTTTTTCGGTTTATAATAAAAACAAAAAAAAACATAATATTCTGACAATTATGAATAAGTAATGAAGTAACATGATTTGGTAAATTTGTATGACAACTCATCAACGTCTTTAATTTATATTTTTTCAATGTTATTCAAGAATTTATAAATTCTTTATTTATAAAAGTTTCTCAAACATTTTCTATGCATTGAAAAATGAATTCATCTAAATACTTGTACATTTGTTTTTTACCCAAATCAGAATATTTTTGTTTTTTAATAAAAAAAGCTACTGACAAAATATGAAATGATTCTCCAATAATAAATATAATTAATGACAAATATTTAGAAATGGTTTATTCGAATCTTTCAAATCGCACTTCATTACTCCGTGTTCACTGAAATTTATCGAAAATTGCTCTCAGTTTACTTAGTTTTACAACTTGAAATTATTAAAAGATCAATAGTTGAATGATAAATTAATTTTATTTCATTGATAAAAATCAAGAATAAAATGATTGTTCCCTCATTCCCTCATGTAATCAATCTTAGATAAAAATTCATCATAATCATCCCTATTCTTTCAACAAAATTAAATGTAGTATCACAGATGAGTTTTTCAGTATATTGGTAATAATTAGTTGTTTATGACAATTATTATAGTTTTATTTTGCATTTTTGCACGAATTAAAAAATAACTTTTTGAAAATAAAAGTTAAAATTATGGTAATATTAATGTAATAAAGATTACAACAAAGCATGCGCACGGTTCAAAAAAAAGTTTCTTTATGTGATTATTTTCGAGTTTTGTTCAAATACTTAGACCGTCACTAGAGTCCTTAAGTTGGTCGCTGGCAGCCCTTGGTATCATACCAAAAGGACAAGGAATGTGGAGGGACAGGTATCACCTTTATATCTTATTTTAATTAAATTTAGTTTTTTTTATTAATATTGAATTTCAATTATTTCTTCTTTAAACAATTGGTTTTTTACATATTATTTTTTGTATAGTTTATTCAAAATTTTATTCTCTATTTCGTTCATTTATCAAGAGATACGGTAGTGTCTCGTGCGCCAAGCATAAATCACTGCCATTTAGCCCTTACGTCACGACGAGGCACTACTGTGTCACTATACAAATTATAAGATGATTTTTGCAGGTTATAATTTTTAAATTTAAAATTTTTTTCTTATTATAACATAAACATGGGCTGAAATTAAGAATTTGCTCGGAAAGCGATCGTTGACTCTCGATTAAGCATACTATGAAGTATTATCATTGCTTCATTCATAATATACGAAATTGAAAAAATTTCTTAACAGTCACGCCAAGTTTTTGGTTGTTATGTTTATTGTGTCAAAACGTACTAAATTTTTTTTCAAAAAAAAACCCCCCCGAAGAAAATAATTCATTTTAAATATTGTTGATTTGTAGATTTAAATAATTGGTGTTTAATGATTTTCGGACTTTTTGTAATTTCATCATTGTCGTTATTTATGTTTGGCGCACATTTTTGTACAGCCCAGAAAGAGGGGGCTGTTTTTGATGAGATTAATTATAGGAATTTTATTAATCCAGGCATATAGTTTGAAATTTCTGGTAAGAAGTATTTCTAGTGACTGTCAATGTATTGCAGAACCGCACTAATTGAAACACAATAATTTTATTATAACAAGACCATATTTTTTTTTAAGCAATATCAGTATTTTTATATGATTTTTTAAATATAATTGAATAATTTTTATTGAATTTCTTCTGGATATGAATGAATTTTAGAGTACTTCTTAATTTAATTATCAAATTATAAAAATTTTGTATAGTCCTCAATTACCTTTCACAGTATGAATGATTTCAAAACTTTCCAATCTCTACTATAATACATAATTATTATTGTTATATTATTCGAATAATTTTTTTCATCTTGAATAGTCGATATTAAATAAGTAAGGTGAAAAATAATCAAAAATAAACCAATATTAAAAATTAAGATAATATGACCAAAAAACAAAAAAAAGTGAATACTAACGGGTACTTTTATTTTGTTTCCGATTCTTTCTGTTATTTTATTCGCGCTCGCAGCATTCCATCTTGGAAAAAGTAAGTGAATAAATGAAAAATTTATTTTGCCTTGTTTTTGTTTCGAATTAATTATTCTGTAGCAAGATAATCCTTTTTTTTTCCTTCAATTATGACAATTAATCAATGTTATTACAAATTATTTACTATGCGCTGCTCGCTCTGCACTCGACATTATCATACTTTTTTATGTATTAGATTAGACTTAGTTACAGTATTTTAGTGGCTGATTAATGCTATTCATTAGAGATAATTTTGATGTTCCGAACTCTGTTAAAAAGATGCAAATATATAAAAAATCTATTTGAAATTTTGTTTAATTTAAAAATTAAATATACGAAATAAATAATAATTATAACTTAATTATTATTTATAAAATATGTATATACGATAAAAAATGAAGCGTGTTGAATGCAAAAATTGAATACTTTCATAAATTATGAATGTATGTATTATTCAATTTATTAATGATTCAGCAATTATTTATTATTTTTTAATTTTGCTATTTTCATTTTGTCATTTATTATGAATTATTTGCTTTTTATGCAAACACTAGTTCATTCGTTTAAAAATTTTTTTTCTACTATCTTATTAATTTATTTATCATTCATGTTGTTTAATACACACAAATCGTAAGCACACAGACCATTTATGAATACATTTCACAGCATACAAAAAATAGTTTTAATTTTAGAGAAAATACTCAAATTTTTGAAATAATAAATTCATCAATTGTAATCGTATACATGTATGCACGGAGTAAATTTAACATTTTTTCTGTTACATATAGTGATTAATTTTATATTATACTCCCTTAAAACGAATTAGTAATAATTATTGCAAAACTGAATATCCATTACTCTAGTTTTCGAGAGTGAATAAATCATTTTTGATAATCGTTACAAGTTAGTTATAGGTTGATCTAAAAAAATATTGATAATGAGATGAAAATAAATCTATATAAATTCCGTTTTTAAAATGATATAAATTTATGTAAATGATAGAATTTATAGAAATTTATAGCATGTATTTAATATTTTCTAAACTATTCGTTAATTTTCAAAAGAATTGATTGATAAAATTGTGATGTTTCTGAACGATATAATAGATATTATTTATAAACATGAGACACATAATTTTGTAGAGAAATATTACTCAGTCTAGAAATAATTGTTACAATCTTTTAACAAAAAAAAAAATACATGAACATTTATCATGGAAAATGTTGAGACATAAATAAATGTATATATCATATTTTGTTATGCTCTATACAGCTTCTTAGTTTCATTTCTGGTGGATGCACGTGGAGGTGCCATGCGAGGATGTCGGCATAGTGGTGTACGCGTTATTGTGCCACCACGAAAAGCTGCAATGCCTATGAGAATTACTTGTAGATATCTTAAGAGGGATAAATTGACAAATCCACCTCCTCTTATGGAAGGCGAAGCTCTTGCCAGTCGAATACTTGAACTTGGACCAATTGGGGCTAAATTTTTAGGGTAACTTTTTTGTCTATAACATATTTTTTAATAAAAAAAATATATATTAAAATCACTTTTCTATAAAATCTTTTTTTTAGGCCTGTAATTATAGAAGTTCCACATTTTGCCTCTTTACGAGGAAAAGAAAGAGAAATTGTAATTCTCAGATCCGACAATGGAGAAACTTGGCGGGAACATACTCTTGAAGCTAGTGAAGAGGCAGTACAGGATGTCCTCAATGAAAGTTTTGAAGGCGAAGGTATACACTTTAATAAGTCATCAATAAATGCAACCTCGTAGTTCTATGTTATAACATATAGTATATTAATCGAAGAAACAAAGTCAGATATATATACCTGAAACTTTACTATTTTCGCCTTTGATTAAGGGAGTTATTTTCGATATGGATCAGAGTATTGTATTTTCTTCTTTCAACTAATATTATTGACTCTGAATTTCAGAATTAAGTCAACTAGAAGATCTTCAGACTTCACGAATTGTAAGGATCCTCACAGTTGATTTTCCGCACTATTTTGCTGTAGTATCTCGAATCAGACAAGAAGTTCATGCTGTTGGGCCTGAGGGTGGAACAGTGTCATCATCAGCAGTACCTCAAGTACAAGCTGTGTTTCCACCGGCTGCACTTACTAAGAAAATTAGAGTTGGCCTACAGGTAATTGTAAATACTTAGCCATACTCAGTTAATAGTCCAGTAGCTAAAAAAAAAAAGAAATAAAAAATTATTGTTCAATGGTGATAAAAATTTTTTGATGACGGATTGTTGTAAAAGTCTCTATAGAGAGAATTTCTGCAAAGATTTTTCACTCGTAATCAATTATTACTAGTATTTGAACGATTTTAAACTTTTACAGTTGAGCGCCGTCTTAATAAACAATGCTAAAAAAAATATTATTAAGCAGTCTAAAAAATCGAACCAATTAAGGCATGTTCAGAATCGCTTTCTGAAAGTTTTGAAATAAAATTTTTTTAACAATATCCATTTTTCTATTTATTAAGTAATTTTCAATGATTTTTCTTTTCTATTTTATTAACAACTTTGCACCCTTATATCTTTCGCATATAAGGATACATTTTAATGTCAATTTGAGAGCAGATTAGATTTATTCTCTTTTCAAAAATGGCTATCTCACTTTTTCCATAAATTTTATTTTTCAGTTACAAAAAAATTAATAATATCATTTTCATTACTTTCATCCTTCTTTTAAGAATGAAGTTACAAACATTGGTAATTACAATGCATAGTAAACCTTCATATCTTTATCTGAAGAATATGAAGCAATTTTTGTAACTGAAAATACTAATTTACTGAAAATTATTAGTTTTATAAAATTGACTGATGAACATTATAACAATTGCAAAAAAATTTGCATCATGGTTCAAAGAAAGCTTATTATTAACTTATATATTTGGCTCTTCTTTTACTTATAATATTAATAAATTTCCTTATTTTTATTTCTCATTTCAGGCTCATCCAATATCTGCTGAATTGGTAGCGAAGCTTTTAGGCAATAGAGTGGCAGTATCTCCAATTGTAACTGTTGAACCACGCCGAAGAAAATTCCATAAACCTATTACATTAACAATACCTGTACCTCAAGCTGCAAATAAAGGCATGATTAATCAGTATTCTGGGGATGCGCCAACTCTAAGGCTTCTATGCAGTATAACTGGTAATATATGCTTGCACGTAATAATGTAGGCGCGGCAACCAGCTTGACTGAAAGATCTCTCCACTAAAAATGATTTTTTACTCAATTTAGTAATTAATTATTTTAATGAGTTGAAGTATTTAATGGAATCATTCAAATATAAAATAAAAATAGTCTTTTTTTTATTAATTAGTTGATTATTATTATTTATCTTGTAGCATTATAGAATATGAGAGATTTATACGCCAAATGGTAGCTGCACGACTTATAAAAATAATGTAACAAATAGTAACTGTGAGTTATATACCATTTTTGTATACATTATCTTGTTGTGATTCATTGTTAATGCTTGCGTATTGTTAGGATCGAGTCATTTAGGTATGGATCATTAATTAACTGTAGATAAATTCGAATTTTTTCAATCTATTTTTGCTCATTTTGAATTAGTTAAATTGATAGTTTTTTTTCAGCACAATTCGTTTGATTGGTAATTTTGCTTAGATAATCTAGATGTAATATACATTTCAATAATTTATTCAATTATTAATTATTGATAATATTTGTGCATTTTTAATATTTTATTCTTATTTATATATTGTAAATTATTATTACTTTTTTCAATGCTATTTTAATATTTTTATCAAATACGAAACTTGTCATTTCATTATTACTGAAAATAATTATAATTAATGGAAAAATAACAATGAATAATTAGTTTTCTAAGGGAGACGATTTTTTCAAATTTATCTGTAATAATATTAAAGGACAGCTCTGTTAATTTTCGTTTTCATTATTTATAGGACAAAAAGGAAATAGAATTAAAATAAATATTATTTCAACAATAATTTAATTCAACAATTTTTATTTTTTTTCGAAAAACAACTTTTGCAATCGATTGGATCATTATTATTGAAATATTTTCTTGCCGCTTTATAGTTGTCTTTCACGCTCGTTGCTTTATGAAGCGATATATTAATTGTTCATTTAATTATTTAGTTGTATTTTTATTCTTTAGTCATTTTGCAAGCAATACTTATGAGTGGGTAACACTTTCATTATTTCTTTTTACATCGATACCAAGCACATAACAATAAGGCACATACAATAAATCTGAATTTAAATCCAGTCATTGAACAACATTAACTTCAATTTCATAGTAAACAAGTAAATATATTATAATGTTTGATTTAAATTGTCGTGAGCTGTATTTAATGTCAGTATTAATGAATATCTTCTACACATTTCACTATTTTATCATAAATGTATATACATCACGGACTTATTTTAATGATATTATTGGACTTGGCATGTATGTCGTTCAGGGGGTCAGTCTCGGGCGGTTTGGGAGGATGTCACTGGATCAACGCCTCTTACCTTTGTTAAGGATTGTGTATCTTTCACTACAACTGTATCTGCGAGATTTTGGCTTATGGACTGTCGAAATATTACTGATGCTACGAGAATGGCAACTGAGCTCTATACCCATGCAACTCATGTTCCTTTTATGGCTAAGTATGCGTTTTTAATGTATTTTTTTTATGTATGTATTATTTATTAAAATATGATCTTTTCAAGAGAGTAAAATAATAAAACTTGAGTTGATATTATAAGACAAAAGATTTCATTAGTAACATATATTCAATTCTAGTAGTGGTTACATTGAAACTAAAATTACAAATCTAAATACAAAATAGTCAGTTGCATTGTCAGTTACACACATGCCCAACTAGAAAAAAATTTTTTTTTTAGCTTATTTGACACTTTTTTTAAGTTAGGAATTAGTTTTTCCAAAATTCATCAAGAAGGTGTCTATATAGAGTAATTTTCAGATAACTAAAATGATATCGAAAATATGTCTGAAAAGATATCCAAAAGATGTCTAAAGAACGTCTAGAGGATGTCAGAAAAGATGTTTATGAGAAAAAAATGTCTTTAGATGTCTGATGGACATCTTTTTAGCTTTCTTTTTGAAATCTGTTTAGCTTTCTTTCAGACATGATTTTAGACATCTAAACAGACATCTTTTTGGATGTCTTTAAGACAACTTTCAGAATATCCAATAGGAATTTGATATCTTCTTATCTGAGTCCAAAAGATGTCTTCTGGATAGCTTTCTTCTAGTTGGGCATGTATGTGAAACGTGTACTTGGTGTGTTCACGCACTTCGCCATCCTCAACATACTTAGCATTTATAACTTAAAATACTTACACTGCAAATCGAAGCGCATTACATCGAACACACATAAATGCGTTTAATGTTAAATGTCATGAACAAACTATAAAAGTATTTTAGTCGTTTTAAACACACTTTGAAATGACTTCAAATTTACAGTTTGTTTATGGCATTTAACATTGATCATGTTTATATGTATTCACCGTAATACACTTCGATTTGCAATGTATTGAAGATTTTCATGATAAATAACACAAGAAATTCGATAGTCATTTTAAGGAAGTTTGAGCATTTCTATGGTTAAATTGGGAGTCTAATTAATTTAATAAAATTTTTAAGTAATGTTGAAGTAAGCCAATAGGATTTTATGAAGATTACGGGATTTTTGATCAAACTACGTTATTATATCAGGAGAAATTATATATTTATTTAACAATGAAACATATTCTCATCAAAAGTAATGATAAAATAAAATTTATCATATGATAATTTAATTAATTATTGATCTTATGAATTGTAGGTTTGTAGTGTTCGCAAAGCGCGTAGATCCACTCGAAGCTAGACTACGGGTCTTTTGTATGACTGATGATAAAGAAGATAAAACTCTAGAACATCAGGAACACTTTACAGAAGTAGCAAAAAGTCGTGATGTTGAAGTCCTTGAGGGCAAAACTCAGTACATGGAGTTTGCGGGTAACCTTGTACCAGTTTTGAAGAGTGGTGAACAACTTCAGTTACCTTTCCGAGCATTTAAGGAAAATCGTGTACCTTTTACGGCAAGAATAAAAGATCCAGATGCAGCAGATATGGTTGGTAGGATTATGTTTATGAATGAACCGAAAATAGCTAAGGGCGAACCTCCACAAACACCAATATGTACCCTTAATATCTTGCTACCAGACAAAATTTCTCCAGAAATCGGTCATTCTGAACTTGATTTACTTGAGTTATCAAAAAATTATAGTTTCTTACGCGATGGTGGTTTGAGTAAGTATATTTCATTTTTTAAGTATAATTTGATCAAATACATCAGATTTAAATAAATTAAAAAAACTAATTTGTTTGGCGTAGGTCGACCGGACACTATTCACAGAGCAACAATTCGCCTAACAGATATTGCTAATTTACTTGATAGTGATTGGGAAAAATTAGCTGAGGAATTAAATATATCTCCTAACGATGTGGAACTAATTAAACGAGAGCATGTCGGTAAACCTGCTCTTCAAGCTGCTACCATGTTCAAACTTTGGCAGAATCATGGAAATAAAGCTACAGGTAATTGACAATTCTACAAATTCTTTTCTACTGCGTTATCAAAAGAACGATTTTCCGAAAACAGAGGAGAGCGATAATTTTTCGATATTGATTATCACAAACATTCGAAAACGATACGTTATTTGATTTTATAAATATTTTGAATCGGCAGCTGAACTCCTTCATCTCCGATAACTTTGAATTTTTTTATGTTCTAAAGGCAATAATATTGACTTATTTTTTGTATATAGAAATATATGCACTAAGCTAATCTTTATTATTACTTTTCCTAATAAAAATGACATCACTGTGCGAAGAATTTGCACAAAAAATAACTCGATTTTTCAATGTCTTCATTTTGTTTTTTAATGCATTCAATGCAAAAGGAGGTTGAGGATAGTGGCGTGTGCGTGTATGGAATGGAGGTGGGGGTTTGGCGTGTTAAAACGCTGGTCAAATAATCATTTTTCAGACAACTTTTAACCCCCTCTCTCCCTTACTCTCAACGTCCTTTTGCATCAGATATTCGCGAAATATTGGTAACACATCATTTGATTTGTACATTCTTAAAGTTAAAAAAACTATGTATAGACATATTTTCCGCACCTTATATGCGCATATATTCTTGTTCAGCGAAGAGAATTCTATAACATATTGAAATTTCAAGGTCATTGATGATGAAAGGAGTCAGCTGCATAAATATCTAAATTTTTTTACGACAATAATTTTGTTTTTTCATTCAAAAAAACTGGAAGATGGTAATTTTAAAGACTTCTTAATTAAGTAAATGACGACACTATAATAGGTGCGAGTCAGCAGTCTGGAATTTTTAGATACGTAGTTGATGAACTCATCGTTGCATTGTTATGTTTATGGTATGGCTATATCTTATAGAAGAGAATTGTCATTAATGTGTCTTGTTTCATTCACTTATTTCTGAACATAATAGTAATCACATCTGTATTCGCTACACTACGTGAATTACATCATTGCCATTATTTAAACTACAACATATTTCCACTTGGACGTTAGTAGTTTATTATCCATCATAATATGAAAATGATTTAAAGCTCTATAATAATTATTAACTTTGCTACTAAAGAGACGATTTATTTTACGGTTTTGAAAATTTAAATTTCACTTATTTAGAATATGATAAGTTTTTGAAATATGTTTATAACATTATATCAAGCATACAAAAATTCGATCGTCTTAGGATTCACTAGTGAACTGTATGTGTTATTCAACAAATCTATATCTTCACAAGTGCAATTAGTTCAAGATAGAGGTTTGTTCTCCATAATAAAACCTGAAATTAAAAAATTAACTTGAATAAAATAAAAAGGGAAAAGTTTAATACTGTATTGTACAATTGTAAAAAGTGCAGTTACATAGACTTATAACAAAAAATATAATGTCACTACAGTTTTTTATAATATTAGATTTTTTCGGTTTATAGGAAATACCCTTGAGAAAGCATTAAATAAAATTGGTAGAGAGGATATTGTGAAAAAGTGCATTTTTAATGTAGAATTGGTAACTGATGACGTGGAGAAAGCTGTAGCAAGAGTTCGACTTGATCAGCCAGGTTTTGACTCGCTAAAAGATGAATTGGGATCTTCAAGAGATTCCTCATTGAAACGAGACGAGTCTTTAGTAGGTCGAAAACTAGACTATGAAGAGCTTGATCATATGAAAGTAAGTGTAAATGATTATTCATTTTTATCGTAATAGCACTATTCATAAATAAAAAAGAAAAATGTATAGGCCATTTCAGTCATAGTTTGTGTTCATCTATGGTTTCTTCTTGATTACCTTAGTAGCCAAATCAACGTAAGACTGACAGCAGATTTACATATGTGGGTAACTTACTGGCTACTAGGGTATAAAATGTACAATTGTACTGAAAAATTAATTATCAAGTTTTTACATTGATTTTATTATTATTTTTTATCCAATGAAATTTATTTACAGTCAACTATTAATAAAAATATTATAATTAGTTATTGACATTTTTTATTATTAAAACAAATTGTACAATTAAAAAAATGAAATAACGATAGGTACAAACCGAAGTGCTATTATTACATTTTCTAGATAGTTTCTTAATAAATTAATAATATTTTCAAACAATTTTGTTCATTATAATTGGATCGAAAAAATATGATGATAGTGAATTGATGAATTTTAAAATTGACTTTAAAATGTATGTTTTTTTTTTTAGAAGTGCCAAAATGAATAACAACTAATGACATTCTAATAATAAATTTTGTTTTTATAGGATTCAGAATCTATCGAAAATTTAACCAGTATCGAAAATGTGTTGCCTAAACATCGTAAGTTATTTTTGATATTTTAAACTTTTGTTTTTATTCACTATTACTTATTTTAAAATATTTTTATGTATACTATGAGACTTATATTTACACCTCAGCCATTATTCATACTAAACTTATAATTCAATATTATATTTTTATCATAATGCTACTGATGCAATCACTGACACATTATTCAAGTTAATGAAATAGTGTAGAACCTCGAGAGAATAATCACGACATGATGTCACTGACTAAAATAAGTCTGAAATATGTTATTCAAGTTTTCATTGCATATTTCAGATGGAAAAAAAGAAAAATTCAAAAACAAGAAAATATGCTGATTCACTGACACAGCTTTTTTTCCATATGTCACGATGAATTAGACAAAAATTATAATGCATATTTTTTTTAAGTAAATGAAGAGAACTTTTCGATTGAATACCATTACCGATTTAGCCCAAATCGTTTTTCATTAACCTTGATTGGATATGAAGATATTTAGTAATTTCCTGCATCGTTTTCAGTCATTACAAAACGAAAGATTACCCAATTTTTTTTTCCTTTGAAAATATTTATGGATATATTTGGAGCGTTATAGTATTTGTATTGTGCCCCCAGACTTCTTTATGAAAGTCAACAAATTTTTCAAGTTTCACCCCTTTCGTGAGTGATACCAAATCAGAAGCATATCAGTAGTCAATTACGCTAATATTTTTCAATTATTTTCAAAAAACCAAATTGAATGAAAATAAAACTAAGTAAAAGGATATATTTTTTCTGCACTTCACAGAGAAAAAGCAGCACATAACAATCACCAATGGCACTGTGTTTAATAGTACTTCAACCCCAGTAAAAAATAAATATGCTAGTGAGGAGAAAGATATTGGTGACGATATGGCAGAATTTCTTGAGCATAAGTATCACATTACTGAGAAAATGACGAAAAAAACACAAGACGAAATTAACGATGACAATAGAAATCGACAAAAAGTAATTGAAGATGCCAACCGATTAGTTACTGGTAAGTAATGGATAATAATCATGTTTATAATTTTTTCTGAAAATTGTTTTTACTCCGAATCGATGGATGAGAGCTCTTCAATAACAAAAAATTAACAATTTTTAATAATTATTTCCAAAAGAGATGGTTCAAAGGCTATGCTTTTGCTCAACTGTAAGCAAGATATAACTTTAATGATAAAAAAATTTTTGAGATCAGTGAATTACATCTATACTTTTTTTGAATTTTTTAAATATAACATGTTATTGGTAATAATGAAGATGAATTCCCTCAATCCAAATTTTACGAAAAATGACATATATTTCCATGTAAATAGAATTCCTTCTGGAGGAATGTCGCTAGAGTTCTGAATTTTTATGCTGTCGCTGAGATGGAACGAATTAAATTAGGAATTTTCGTGCAAAATTATAAGCAAACTATTCCAATTTTTTTTTTAATTTGGAAATTTTTAATTGATGCTATCCAAATTTGATTATGCTTTTTCATAATATTGTTTGTACCCTCAAAATATTGCTTCACAGCTCTCAATAATTTATTCATACGTTTGTCGTCCTTGTCCAGCGTTACTTTTAAAGGTTATGTTGAAGCATTGACTTTTGATTTAGACACATTAGAATTATTCTCTTTGAGATGTCTGGTTAAATTAAATTTATCTGGCAATAATTGTACCGATTTTATGTAGGTAATATTTGGTCCACCTTTACCTAAGCTACTTGCATCTCTTTAATTGTCACTCATTCGCTCGTTCTCGTCTAGAACCTCCCTGACGCCCAGTTGGCTTTTGGTCCGAGGCATCAAAGACTTTTCGCCCTTTTCCTGATACTTCTTTAACCATTTATTTAGAAGTATCCACTCTTCCTTCATCATTGTTATT
The DNA here is from genome assembly GCF_013357705.1 of Chelonus insularis. Taxonomy (NCBI): domain Eukaryota; kingdom Metazoa; phylum Arthropoda; class Insecta; order Hymenoptera; family Braconidae; genus Chelonus; species Chelonus insularis. The sequence continues at coordinate 51,578 of NW_023276389.1, read as the reverse complement.
TTATCTGTAAAATTGATATTTATTGATAAATTTCAAATTTAAGATGATGCCTTAGAATTTGTCTCTAATCCAGCTAACCGAACAACAAGTATCACCGAGTTGAGACGAGCCTATATGTGTGCATCCGAACAATAAGATTATACACATACAGACCGTAGTCCCTCGTATGACTACTTGATGCACAGCATCAATTGTCATGCGAGTGACCAAACCTCTGGCTGTTTTTATCCAAAATCAGTATTCCAGATATAAATATTAAGAGACAGATAACATTTTAATTCAATTAACAGCATTTATATTTCAAGATTCATGGGCTCATCAACTGTCGTTCACTCGTAAAAAAAACAAACCCATTTACTTTATATTCTAACAGTCCAGTAGCGATGCAATTTAATTAGCGAATCTAATCTCCCACTTCGAACCGAAGTTTTTTTAATGTAAAATTGCACGAGGATTCTAAAAAAACTCTTCACAGGCAAAAAAAATGTACGCGTCATTGAGTTTTTTTTGTTATAAACAAATTTTCCTCCTAGAATCTGTACATTTTCATTAATAACTTTGCAGTTATGCAGAAATCGACGATACTTCATAGGACATTTTTTGTTCTTTACCGTCTAATGAAGAATTCTGTTACCTCTCTTTTCTTTTTTTCCGCCTATTTTTTGATATATTCGATTTCAAAAAATGAAAAAGACAGTGCTAACCCTTTCACAGTTATCATGCCAATTTGTCGGTATTTCAGAATTCTTTCCAATCGATCTCAAAACGATTTCTTAGTATAAGATTGACAGAATCTGAAAAAAATTTCGAATAAAAGGCTTTAATTGACAATGAATAATGTAAGACAGAGGAAAAAAAGAATAACGATTAAATTTTTCGATATTATGCTAAGAAATCGTTTTGAGATCAATCAATAATCTCTTCATCTAGATCGTATTGATTTAGTTTGAATATATCTTCAAATTTGTTTATTAAACTCTCAAACATCAAGTTGTCATACATTAGGTCTATCTTTCAGTTTCTAGCACTGTGAGCATTTAGTCTTAATTAAAATACATATTGATTAAAGATTAATTAAATATCAAATAAATACTACTGATCTGCTTTTCATCGATTAAATATTTTAATCAGTTAAGGCGTACTTGCTACATATTGATGTCGTGCAAGTAAAACTGAAATCTAGTTTTTAAAACACTCTCATTAAATTGTTTTAATAATTCTTTGTTTTGAATTTATGCTCGCATATCTTTTTTTAACAGAAGAAATTAAAAGAAATGGAAAAAAAATTATCTCTCGTCTCTCTCTTTACATTTATACATGCGCGTAGTTTTTCAAAACATTTGAAACCTTGATGTCCGCCTTTCTTGAGCGACAACAACGACTTTCATTCTGTTACATCTATTTTTTGTTTATGCATTTTGTGAATCTAATTATTCTCAGAATTGATGCTTTCGGCTCTTCACCTTAAACATCTTATTAAGCGTTGCGTTTGCCTTTCAACAAACTCGTTTATCGCTGCGTTATATCTGCGAAAACCATCGTTATGGTAATCTCTAAATTTACGCGTTTCAAAATTAATCTCGACATAATTTATGTTTTATGAAATGCACGCACTTTGAGTGTCTAAATCCTTTCTACAGCCTATCTCTCTTCAATTTTCTTTCGTTTAGATTTATTCATTCTTTTCACTCTTAAATATTGTTCATTTCTTAAGGCTGGGCTGAAGTCAGAAAGGCGACTGATTCCCCCTATCCAAATACATGGGATCGGGAAATTTCTAATTTCTTCGCCAATTTACAATTATTTCTATAAAATTAGGTACCAAATTACAGAGGAATTGATGCCGGACTGACGTAAACAACAATTTTTTGTATGTAGTGAATATTTTTATTAAAAAAATTAGAAAGAATAATGAAAAAATTATGAATTGACTTGCCGCGCTTAAATTCAAAGATGGCGGCCACATCATTCAGATGAAAAATCACTAATTATTTTATTTTTATACCTTTTTATGCCCAAAATTCATGTTTGCGTCAGTCCTTGCCACCTGTCTGAATGTTAAAAAAATCAATTCATAGTATAAAATTGAATAATTTAGAAATAATTAGAAATCTTGTATTCCAGATGATATTCTCCGGAAAATTAGTTTAAAAAAATTCTGATAGGTGACAGCATTATGCTCGCAGATGACCTCAGTCATCCATATTGAACAAATGCTCAATCCGTATCCAGAACTGATGGTGCCCTGCATTTTGGCGAGTAAATTCTGTATGTGTGTGTACGGGTAATATATGTATGTGATGTAAACATAGTGTATCACTTTACAATGCCCTACACTTTGATGACTATTGCAGTTAGGATAAATAAAAATGATGATACTCATTTAACATTAATTAATATAATACCTGCAAATAACTTCAAATACATATATTCATCCATTATTATCATTTTTATTAGGTATAAATGTTAATAAGGAAGCTCAATTCCAAGTCGGCGTATCCAAGCATGTAGTGTAAAAACAAATATACATTAACTCAATATCGAGATTATGCTGGCCATGTGGTTAGAGCGTCAGAGGTCTATTTTGCCGGGCAGAGTTCGATCCTAGTCATAATCACTTTTTTTTCTACTTTATTCGTTAGATTAGCATGTAATTATAATATTGACATGCCATAATTAATCCTTTATAACAATTTGATTTTTTTTTCTCTTTATTCATTGAATTTATTGACGCTGAGTCGAAAAATATTTGAACAGAGCCATAAACTTTCTTTTTGTATAAATACATTGATAATAGCCTGTGTTTAACAACTTATACATCTTTACATGTATTAACAATGTTATGTTATTAACAAGTTAATCATATTATTATTAACATTGAAAAGTAGTTTAAACAATCCGTGGCGAGTTCCGGCACTTCGCTGGCAAGCTCTACCCCCACTCTCTATGCCCAAGCCTGCAGCTTATAATTTTTGAGCATATATAATTGTTTTGTAATCATAATAGCTCGGTGGTTAGCGCATCGGTCTTTCATTTTGATGGGCAGGGTTCGATTCCAGTCATGGTAAAGTTTTTTTTTTCTTTTTCATTTGTTAGATTTGCATGTAATTATAATATTAACATGCTAAAATGAATTCTTACCAACGATTTGATTTTTTTTTCTCAATTATTTATGTAATTTATCGACGCCGAGTCGGAAAACATGAACAGGGTTATAAACACTTTTTTTACTATAGCTATATGAACGTAGCTTTTTTTTAAGCAATTTAGAAATATTTAGAAGTAGTTGAAATAATCCACGGGGATTTCCGGCACTTCGCCGGCAAGCTCTATTCCCACCTTTCGTACTCAAGCCTGCATTATACAATTTATAAACATAAACATGATGGCAGCGATAATATGTTAGCTCTGTAGGTAGAACACCAAGCTTTCATTTGACCGATTAGGGTTCGATTCCAGTTATAGCCAATTTTTTTTTTCATTAAAATTTTATATAAATACAATAATTGGTTGTTTATATTAGTTCAAAATTAATTCCTATAGTCTTTTGGAGACAACATTTTCTAAAAAAGAGAATTCATAGTAACTCGTTCCTCACCCTCAGCTTATTTTCAGAAAAACAAGTTTTTTTTCGTAATTAATTGGAAGAATAATGTAATAAAATATATGAATTGATTTATAAGTATATAAAGTCACTTGAACAAGAAACAGAAAAAAAAATTGCCTATGACTGGGATCGAACCCTGCCCAGCAAAATAAAAGGCCGGGGCTCTAACCACTGAGCTATTATGGTTCCAATAATATAAACGATGCTTGAAAATTATAAGCTACAGGCTTGGGCACAGAGAGTGTGGGTAGAGCTTGCCGGGGAAGTGCCGAAACTCGCCGCGGATTGTTTAAACTATTTTTTATTGTTAATAAGTTGTTAAAAAAGGCTATTATCAATGTATTTGTACAAAAAAAGGTTAATGACCCTGTTCAAATATTGTCTCATTTGTCATCGATTGATTGAAAAATAATTTTACATAAAAATTGAAATTTAAAACTCATTTTTGGCATGATAAAATTGCAATTACATGCAATTTAAATAAAAAAACAATTTTGCCGCAATTGGAATCGAACACCGTTCGGTAAAATAAATGTCGAACTTTCTGACTACAGAGCCAGCATATTTTCATTTACTTTGTTTACGTTTAGATATCATAAGCTTCAGGCTTGGTAACAGAGGGTGGGGGATGTGCTTGCTCGTCAACTGTTCGAACTCGCAGTCTTCTCTGAAAAATAAGACGGAGATAGATAGATATATTCTGTGCTCTGTCTTGCTCGAAACAGATTATTCAAAAAGCTGTAAATTTCTTGGTGCCCTAAGACTCCCTTTTTGTAGTGCATCCCTGAAAATTATCATTTTTCGAACGATTTCCCTGTTACCTACTCAATTTCAGTTGATGTCAAGCTTCGGCCTTTTGCCGCCCAACGTGAGGGCGTAAAGTCAACTCCGGGAAACTTTCTGACTTCAGCCCAGCCTTTATGTTAATTTATGTAAAATTATTTTTCAATCAATCGATGACAAATGAGACAATATTTGAACAGGGTCATTAACCTTTTTTTGTACAAATACATTGATAATAGCCTTTTTTAACAACTTATTAACAATAAAAAATAGTTTAAACAATCCGCGGCGAGTTTCGGCACTTCCCCGGCAAGCTCTACCCACACTCTCTGTGCCCAAGCCTGTAGCTTATAATTTTCAAGCATCGTTTATATTATTGGAACCATAATAGCTCAGTGGTTAGAGCCCCGGCCTTTTATTTTGCTGGGCAGGGTTCGATCCCAGTCATAGGCAATTTTTTTTTCTGTTTCTTGTTCAAGTGACTTTATATACTTATAAATCAATTCATATATTTTATTACATTATTCTTCCAATTAATTACGAAAAAAAACTTGTTTTTCTGAAAATAAGCTGAGGGTGAGGAACGAGTTACTATGAATTCTATGTTTAAATTGCTGCTAAATATTTTTAAATTATTTTTAAAAAAAAACTACATTTATATAATTGTACTAAAAAAGGGTTTATGGTCCTGTATGAATGTCTTCTTCCTTAGCGTTCATTAATTAAGAGAATTATAAAAAAAAAGAAAACTTAAATTCTTATTAAGAATCAATTTTGGCTTATTAAAATTATAATTACATTCAATTTCACTAAAAAAAAAAAAAGAAAAAAAAATTGGCCGAGATTGGGATTGAACCCTGCTCTGCAAAATAAAAGTCTGGTACTTTAACCACAAAGCCAGCATATTTCCAATCAAAACTTCATGTTTATTCATCTTAAACTACATTCTTCGATCCGTAGACTTGGAATTGAGCTCGCTTATTGACATTTAATGAGCATTTTTTCAATATGGATGACTGAGATCATCTGTGAAGATAATGCTGTCACCTATCAAAATTTTTTCAAACTAATTTCCGGAGAGAATCATCTGGAATACAAGATTTCTAATTATTTCTAAATTATTCAATTTTATACTATGAATTGATTTTTTTAACATTCAGACAGGTGGCAAGGACTGACGCAAACATGAATTTTGGGCATAAAAAGGTATAAAAATAAAATAATTAGTGATTTTTCATCTGAATGATGTGGCCGCCATCTTTGAATTTAAGCGCGGCAAGTCAATTCATAATTTTTTCATTATTCTTTCTAATTTTTTTAATAAAAATATTCACTACATACAAAAAATTGTTGTTTACGTCAGTCCGGCATTAATTCCTCTGTAATTCGGTACCTAATTCTATAGAAATAATACTAAATTGGCGAAGAAATTAGAAATATCCCGATCCCATGTATTTGGATAGGGGGAATCAGTCGCCTCTCTGACTTCAGCCCAGCCATGGAGAATATAATAAGGAGGCCGAGCTTAGGGATAGAATTTTGGTACTTAAAGTAGAGTTGGTGGATAGTTCTCCTAAATTCTACGGACAGCGCTGATGTCAAGAAGCGTCAGAAAAATTGAAACAAGTGGGCGAATAGGAGAAGAGAGAGGGATAAGAAAATAAAAGCGCTACAGTGGTAGCGCCCACATCAGTTGAGGCCAGACAGCCTAGAGAAGAAGGTACAGAAAACATGATTTTTGTAGCTTCTAAAGTCTGTAACTTTCTTCAACATCAATATTAAGGAATAAAAATTGGCAGACTAATAGAGAACAGTCTGATCTATAATCCTGCCCAACTAAAATGATTAGAAACCATGAATCGACCTCGCGGGCAATTATGAGAGCAATTATTATTATGAGGGCAATTATTCCCCAACGTCAGTGCGGCCTCCTCATTCTATTCTCTATGAGCCCAGCCTTAAATCACTAAAAACGTAAAGTGGAGGAAAGCAACAAGCGACATCTGGCTTGACAAGGTCCAAATGAGGTATAGGCGCCATTTTATAAATCCAGCATAAGTTAACATTATTACTTAATTTCATATCATTTACTGAATTTCAAGTACTAATTTTTATAAGGATTGTAAAAATGAAGCTGCTAGAAATTTTGTGAGAAAAAAATTTCCTGCCCAAATTATTATTAACATTTTATCGTCATGAATTTATCTTTTTATTCATAATAATCATAAAATTGTTTGAAGAATCTTAATTAAAGAAATTTTGGCCTAAGAATTTTAATGCCAGAAAGTTTCAAATTGGAAAAAAATTGAATTTTATTTACAATTTCGCTCAAAAATTCCTAATTTGATTCTCTCCCTCTCAGCAGTGATATCAAAATATTTGCTTCAGAACAACGGTAGATACATACATGAATGACAATTCTGGTTAACAAACGTAAGTCTTTCGTCAGTCGATTTGACTACTAGGTAAGAGATTTGTTATGTGGTAGAGCATCCCCTCGACTTCTGGTCCAGTCTTTTTTCGAAAAGTAAGCCTGTACAAGTCGTAGAACTGCAAAATAAAGGGTCAAAAAGAAAGAGAGAGTTGAAATACATAATTATCATGTTATTATTATTATTATATTAAATTTCTATTTTTTTCATATTCATACGTTTTTAACATGCGTTACAAACTGCTGAATTACTAAATGTTACAGCATTCAATAATTAGCATTAATGCATTTAAGATAGTAATACAAGAAAAATGTTTTATATAACATAGAGCATTGCGAATAGAAGAGCAACGTTGAACATAACGTCATAAGACCACTTTATCATACCTGTCATCACTTAAAACATGATAATGGACGAGTCTTGCGGGGAACAATTTAATATCATTTTGTCTTACTATGCTAACAATACTAAATATATTTGTCGAAGTATTTATCTTCTGTGTTTACATTCATATTAATTGCCAACTATTGCATTTTATATGGTTTCTAATGTATTTAGTAGATTACGAAAAATTCATTTTTTAAAAATTCATGTTTGATAAATTATTCATTAAAATGACTATCATTAATTTATATCTGATCGAATCGAATCTGAAATTACTATTTTGAGAAATAGAGTAAAAAATTTGTGCTTCTACCTAAGTATTAGCCTCTTCATGAATTAACGTGTTTACCTCAAAGCAAGAGTTAAAGAGAAAATTTTGGAAAGTATGATTTCACTTAAAATTTAATCATGTTTAAGTTATACATAACATGTTGCAGAGATACATACATACAAACATGTGCACACACGGTCATCCTCTTAGTAACCATGTTATAAATACCTTAAAATGTGAAGACATATCAAAATTTGAAATTTTCAAAATCGAATTTATCACAATAAATTCATTGAGCGATTTTCAGTGAGGGATGAACTTGTGAGTTTGCATCACCAAACTAGCCGTGTCACCAACATGCTAAGATTAAACATAAAAGCTGACAATGCTCAATTTACAAATTTTCAATTTTTGTACTACAATTAATTAGTTTATTTTACAGTTCTAAGTTTTCACTTTTATTGCCAGTCGCTATGACTGCTTAAAATTGTTTATTAAGTATCTATGAGGACTATCTACTATCTTTAGACATCATAGATATAAAAAAGGTTTATCGGATTTCGATGAAAAATAATATTAATGAACATCTATGGCTAAAATATTCTCGGTGTTTTTTTTTATTTACAAGATATTTTTATAAAGCATTTTTTTGAAAACTTTCTAAAAATTTTTTTCAACTCTTATTCCGCAGTAAACATATTGATTCTTTTAAGAGCTTATCATTGTTTTTGCAATGATTACGTGATGTTCTCCAAAATGGTCATTTTATCTCTGGTGTCAGTAGGTTATTGAGCATTAAAGTGAAACATAATTTATTTAAATAAAAGAGAGAAATTTTTATTTTATTTCTCGGTCAATTGAATTACGCGCTCAAACTAAAAACAAAAAAATCGACCTCCGACTTATTTTTCATAAGAAACAGCTATCAAAAAATAAGATCTGATTTGGACTATTTTTCTTTGATGTTAGAATATGCTGACAAAATAAGACCTGATTTGTAAAATTTAAAATTGGTTTGGACATAGTTCTTCAAAATGAAATTAATATTATTCCAATTCTTAAGTCAAAGCCAAATCTTAACTATAAGTGACCTGATTTAGATGATTTAAATTTGGTTTTGATGTACTTCGATTGAATAAAATGTTTTTATCAAAGTTACTAAGTCAAAAACAGGTTTTAATTCCTAAGAGGAATACAAGATCTGCTTCAGACCTAATATCAATAGCGAATAAAAATTCATAGTAAATAGATTTATTTTAAATTAAAATTTAAGATAACCGAGTAGCTACGCCGGTTAAAGTACTGCTTTTGAAATTCAGCGGCCGCAGGTTCAAATCCCACTGGAAGAAGACGAAGAAATTCAATTGCTATTAGTACTTTTCTTAGAATCATCAGTTAATTTGATAGTTTTTCTGAACGAATTTAAATACAACATGAACAAAATAATTTACCAAAAAATTTTTTTTGTAGTTGTGTTTTAAATTTAAATCAAATGTTATTCGACTCAAACAATTGATATATCTATTCATTTACGCACTAGCACATTGTGGAAAGAGAAGACATATATTGAAGTCGAAATCAGCATTTGAAAATTTTTAGACTTTATTTCGACTTAGAAAACAAGACTTGATTTTGGATCAATTATTGTGTACGTAGTTCTAAATCAGGTCAAGACAATTTTTAGTTTTGTTCTGCTTTTGACTTTTTTTAAACTCGAAATTAAATCTTATGCTTTTACTTGGGTGTATGCATTTAAATCTCATTGTTACTATCAACAGTGAATTAATAGTTAATCATCTCCAGACATTGTAAAAAAGCACAACATGGTGTTATCTTTACATGTCAATATTCTAAGTACTTCGATGCAGAAGCTTTTCTCTTATGTTATTTTTCAATATATCAATTAATTAGTTTGCACATTTAAATAAAAATAAGTGTATTTATTTTAATACGCCACTTTTCTCCTTAAGACACATTTTCGGTTTAATTTACTTATTGGAAATAATTTAACAGTAGAATTTTGGTCATTAACAGTTTTCATGTGATATGACTAGTATCTATGAGTTACTGCACGGAGCAGCTGTCACTATTTGGACTGAAAAAAATTAAGAAATGATGATGAAATCTTTTTAAGACATTAACGATAACGTTATGTATTTTCTTTACTATAAGTTAAATACAGTTGTTATAGAAAAATCGTGTTAATTTTTGGATTAAAGAGATCACTATGATAGAGATAAATTTAAAACAACTTATTATCAACGTTGAATTAATGTTCACAATCTTTGATAAGAAAATAGTTTATTAACTGACGTGCAATGTTTACACAACTGTTGACCGTAATACAACGTTTTCTTTTTTGAAAAAATATTAAGTAACAGTTGCAAAAAATATGCCTCTTAACTACAATTATGCCGATCAATAAAATAATATGTTTATTGTAATAAGTTGATACAAGGTTCAATTGATCAGCAATTAACTCTAAAAATACCGTTTATAAATGGTTAACTCGTAGTTAATAAATTGAACAATCTAACGGTTGATTGATAGCTAATTTTAAATAAAATTACTTTGAAATGACACAAAGTAAACGCTAAAGTTACTATAAAACTTAAAATAATTAATACGAAGATTAGTTACCTGCAATGAGTAGTTAGCTAAAAAGATTATTCAAAAATATTGAAAATTAAGAATGCTCACATTCTCAAAATATTTGAAATTGATGAAATAAATGCATTTCTCTTACACGGAGAGGAAGAAATTGTCAATTTTACTCCAATAAATAGTAGCCTGTCGATTCAGGTACGAAAATAGCAATAAGCAATTGTTTAATTAGTACACATTAGTACACAGAAAAATTTTTTCTTGTAAACATTTCATTTCACTCTTCAATTGTAATATTTTATTTTTATTTTTGTATAATTTACAATTTTGATTCATAATACAATTTTTACAAAAAAAAATTGTAACATCTACTAATTAAACAATAGCTTATTGCCATTTTTGTGCCCAAATTGACAGGCTAATATTTATTGGAGAAAAATGAACAATTCCTTTTTCTTCGCATATTGGTCAATATTTCAAACATTTATATTTGTTTAATTAAACACCTACTCCACAGGACATACACGTATGTACCAGAAATCATAAAAACACATTAACTTTATGTTATTATCTTTTATGTATAGAGATAGTATTTAACACTGTATTATTATTCAACTTAAAATTGATAAATTACTATTAATAAAGTTAACTACTTAATTTTATCGTAGGCGCTTCAACTAATTAAATATTATTGACATATGCTAGAACAGTTACATAATGAACTAGTTAGTAAAAATGTCTCCTATTTTTATAACTTCATATTGAGATATACTTAAAATTATGTAATACTTAATTAACAGGTATTTTACAAGATGCTGAAAAAGAGAAGAAATGTATGATGGAGGGTGTGGGGGTTTCGCGCAGTGGGGGTAAAGAGGCAGGAGGTGCTATAGATGTTCTCGATAATAATGTTTCTATTTCATTAGCTCAAAGTATTAGAAACACAGTTAATAAAGACTCTTTAATTGTCAAAGAAAATTTCATGAAGCCTAGTTTTCTCGAAGATTCTCAAATTATAAATAACTCCAAAATTACATCAATACCTGAAGCAATATCTACTCAAACTTATATTGGTCCCGATAAAACGAGTACAACATACAAAGAAAATGAAGAAATTACTAAGAAACCTACTACTGCAAAAGAAATGTTAGATATATATTCTAACAGTAATAGAGACATTGACAACTCTCAAGAAAATATTATAGAAGCCGGAAACCGTCATGAAACACCTATAAACATAAACGTTGATGACTACAATGATAATCAAACAAAAAAAAAAGAAAAGCGCAAAATATTACCAGAAATTTTTAAAAGATCGAAATTAAGAGAAGAAAAGACTACAGATTCTCAAGAAACATCTGCGGAAGGTGAAAATGGAGAGTTCAGAAAAAACACGGAATTTATCAAAGACACCACAAAAAATGTCAAACATATCAAAGAACTATCTGCAGATTTGGCGTTTAATGCTACAAATGATATAATGAATGACAACAAAAAATTGATAGCGAGCAGTCGACACCGTCAGTTAGTATGGTCAACTGCTGACTTCTTGTACGACGCAAAAAAAAGTGCAGAAAAATTCATTTCTGACGCAAATATAGAAAACAATCATACCGATGGAATAGAGAAAAATAGAAAACAACCGGAGGATGACCAAAAAACACAGCTAAATGCAGAAATTCATACAACAGATCAAAAATCAAAATATGAAACACTTTCGAAAAAGTCAGAGAGTTCGAAAAAAAATGATTCCAAAAGAACGAAAACCAAATTACCTACAGAACCTCAGCATTCCAATGAAGATAGAGAAAGATTGGCCTCAGAACTAAACATTGCTCGTGTACAATGTAAACAAAGTGATATTACACGTAAAACAGAGATAAAATTAATAAAGAAGAAAGAATCCTCCACAAAGAAAATAAATAAAGACAACGATAGAAAATATGACACATTAACGAAAGAAAAGACAGAAACACCAACATTATTTTTCGGAATTTTTAAAAGTTCAAAAACGGAAAAAGAAAACAGTAGTAGTTCACGAGACGAAAGATCGTTGAGAATAGAATATGACGAAAAAGAAAACAAAAAGGTTACATTAACTGACAAGGAAGGTGATAACAACGAGACAGATCGTAAGAATAAAGAAAATAATGTTGCCCACATAAAAGTATCTGAGATAATGAACACAATAGATATAGTAAAACCAGAAGTTACTGAGGAATTAAAATTAACATCTGACGAAGTAAATTCTTCTAGAAGTACGGTAGAGCGTGAAATCGATGATTCTCTGGAATCTATTAAAAATAAAACATCGAAAGAAGCTAAAAAAGCTAAAGATAAAAGTAAAGGATTTTTTTCGGGAATTTTCAAGGGTGTAAAACATGCAGCTGATGAAGTTGTTGACGATGTAAAAGAGTTTGTTGATGAGACCAAAAAAGAAGCTGGGGATAAAGGAAGTCATCGTAAAGAAAAAACAGCCGTCGACGATGGTACCGGCATTGACGACCATGTAAAGGTGATGCAAGAATACGCTATTCATGCGACTGGTAAAGAAAACCAAAATCTATTGAATGAAGTGATGGATTCTTCACAAAAAGCTGTTGATAAAGTTATTCAAAAAGCTGCTGATAGTGCAGGTACTTTAGCTAAAGTAATTGATAAAGCGACGTGTGATGTTGTTTCTGAAGGAATTGTTAAAAAAAATTCTGCAAAAGATGAAGTAATTGAAAAAATCGAGAACGACATTGGTGTGGCGGAGACTGAACTTTCAGAAGAAGCTCATCAGCTGGAGATTGATGCAGAAGGCTCGAAAAGATCGCTCGAAAGTAGCGTTAACCGTGTAGTCGATGGTGTCTATAAACCAGTATCTGAGACAATGAACACAATAGATATAGTAAAACCAGAAGTTACTGAGGAATTAAAATTAACATCTGACGAAGTAAATTCTTCTAGAAGTACGGTAGAGCGTGAAATCGATGATTCTCTGGAATCTATTAAAAATAAAACATCGAAAGAAGCTAAAAAAGCTAAAGATAAAAGTAAAGGATTTTTTTCGGGAATTTTCAAGGGTGTAAAACATGCAGCTGATGAAGTTGTTGACGATGTAAAAGAGTTTGTTGATGAGACCAAAAAAGAAGCTGGGGATAAAGGAAGTCATCGTAAAGAAAAAACAGCCGTCGACGATGGTACCGGCATTGACGACCATGTAAAGGTGATGCAAGAATACGCTATTCATGCGACTGGTAAAGAAAACCAAAATCTATTGAATGAAGTGATGGATTCTTCACAAAAAGCTGTTGATAAAGTTATTCAAAAAGCTGCTGATAGTGCAGGTACTTTAGCTAAAGTAATTGATAAAGCGACGTGTGATGTTGTTTCTGAAGGAATTGTTAAAAAAAATTCTGCAAAAGATGAAGTAATTGAAAAAATCGAGAACGACATTGGTGTGGCGGAGACTGAACTTTCAGAAGAAGCTCATCAGCTGGAGATTGATGCAGAAGGCTCGAAAAGATCGCTCGAAAGTAGCGTTAACCGTGTAGTCGATGGTGTCTATAAACCAGTATCTGAGACAATGAACACAATAGATATAGTAAAACCAGAAGTTACTGAGGAATTAAAATTAACATCTGACGAAGTAAATTCTTCTAGAAGTACGGTAGAGCGTGAAATCGATGATTCTCTGGAATCTATTAAAAATAAAACATCGAAAGAAGCTAAAAAAGCTAAAGATAAAAGTAAAGGATTTTTTTCGGGAATTTTCAAGGGTGTAAAACATGCAGCTGATGAAGTTGTTGACGATGTAAAAGAGTTTGTTGATGAGACCAAAAAAGAAGCTGGGGATAAAGGAAGTCATCGTAAAGAAAAAACAGCCGTCGACGATGGTACCGGCATTGACGACCATGTAAAGGTGATGCAAGAATACGCTATTCATGCGACTGGTAAAGAAAACCAAAATCTATTGAATGAAGTGATGGATTCTTCACAAAAAGCTGTTGATAAAGTTATTCAAAAAGCTGCTGATAGTGCAGGTACTTTAGCTAAAGTAATTGATAAAGCGACGTGTGATGTTGTTTCTGAAGGAATTGTTAAAAAAAATTCTGCAAAAGATGAAGTAATTGAAAAAATCGAGAACGACATTGGTGTGGCGGAGACTGAACTTTCAGAAGAAGCTCATCAGCTGGAGATTGATGCAGAAGGCTCGAAAAGATCGCTCGAAAGTAGCGTTAACCGTGTAGTCGATGGTGTCTATAAACCAGTATCTGAGACAATGAACACAATAGATATAGTAAAACCAGAAGTTACTGAGGAATTAAAATTAACATCTGACGAAGTAAATTCTTCTAGAAGTACGGTAGAGCGTGAAATCGATGATTCTCTGGAATCTATTAAAAATAAAACATCGAAAGAAGCTAAAAAAGCTAAAGATAAAAGTAAAGGATTTTTTTCGGGAATTTTCAAGGGTGTAAAACATGCAGCTGATGAAGTTGTTGACGATGTAAAAGAGTTTGTTGATGAGACCAAAAAAGAAGCTGGGGATAAAGGAAGTCATCGTAAAGAAAAAACAGCCGTCGACGATGGTACCGGCATTGACGACCATGTAAAGGTGATGCAAGAATACGCTATTCATGCGACTGGTAAAGAAAACCAAAATCTATTGAATGAAGTGGTGGATTCTGTAAAAGAGTTTGTTGATGAGACCAAGAAGGACGTAGAAGATCAGTTTGGGTCGTATTGTTTACACGATCGTGTTAGTACTGGCCAATCGCTAAACACAGCCAATATAGAAATATCTCATGAGTTAGGGCACCTCGAGCCTCGCGTTGATCAGTCTGTTTCCACAGTCTTTTCTGAATCTGTGCGTCTGGCAACGGCATCTTCGCCATTCAACCCTGAAGAATTGGGTGATTGTAATATTGAAGGTATCTTCATAATAATTGTCTGTTTTACATTCCGGCATAATTCACGTATTAGATGTGTGATCTAAAATAATCTCCATTGTTTCTTACTTGTACTGCTCCTTTGTCCTGATTAACTTTTTGGATCTTTTTCGGTTTACATTATTTACTTTTAATTGTGGTTGGTTTCAATTCCATTACTTCGAATATTGTGAAATATTAAACCCCGATTGAAATGCAACTTATTTTCATTAAAAATCGTTATGCGCTGTACGGTCAAGTCTATTTTACATTTCTCTTTATTGCAATCTTTGCTGATGATATGACTCGTGCAATATTTAATAATTTGCTTCCACGCCGAGATATCAAAGTTTTTGTATAGATAGACCATCCAGATAGATTGCAGTGACTTTATATTGTATTACAGAGAAATGTGAGAGCATCTTAAGCCGAGTTTATTGAAATTTCCTTAATTCGTAATATCATAACTCCTTGATAATAATAAATCACATCGAATGTCGTGAGACCTATGGTTTATGTGTAATTTTCGTTAACATCATGTTTTTCTAATTACAATACCTGTCAGTGCGAATAGTGATGAAAATGTGTCAGTAATTAATTATTATAATTCGAATAATTTTCATGTTTCCGTATCTATTAATACAAATACAAAC
The DNA here is from genome assembly GCF_013357705.1 of Chelonus insularis. NCBI lineage: Eukaryota > Metazoa > Arthropoda > Insecta > Hymenoptera > Braconidae > Chelonus > Chelonus insularis. The sequence continues at coordinate 35,928 of NW_023276389.1, read as the reverse complement.
TATAATTATTTATGATTACTTAATTTTAATACGGTTGCTTATTAAATTATAATGTTTTTGTTTCATCCCGCATGGAAAAATTATGCGCGCATATATTTTTGGCAAATTCTGTATCGGCTTGATGTATATTTTTCTTATTACGCATATATGCGGGTTAATAATTTTTTTTTATGTGTCGTTTTTTATCTATTAAACTTTTTTCATATTTTGTATTTTTGAGAATCTAATTTCAACACAATTGTGCTCCATTAATAAAATCATTTCACGTGAAAATTATTTTTTTAGCGCAGTTTCTAAATAAGTATGAAAAGCTATTGAATTTTGATTTATTTCACTTTAATTATGCTTAAAAGTCGGTCAGCAAAACAGACAATTACCTCTATTATTTTCTTCTGACGTATTATCATAAAATATTCTTCTGAGTAATTAATTCTTTTTTCATAAATCGATTTACCATGATTCTTCAATGCTAATATTTTTAATGCAACTGAGAGAATCATAACAGTATTGGAATGATTAACATTCTCAATAGCAGTGCAATAAAAAGTTACCTGATTAATTCAATCACAGGAGAGTTGAGAGATAGTGGTAATATGAATCCATAATAAGGTTAAGAACATTAAGTCATTCCATTCACAAGTTTTTTTAAATCACGCTTTAAATGTTTTACTCGAATTATATCATGAGTCTCATGTTTTTTTGATGGATTTTTTTAGATGTTACCGAGGAAGCAACTATACGAGCCCGAATTATTGCGAATCAAGATTTAGCAGACATGAAATCTGGTAAGTTCTATCGATTTATACACACTAGTAAGTTAAAAGATGTGTTATCAACTTTCATGATGTATGATTGTCATAGCAGCTGAAATAGCCGAAAGAGATCAGTACGATAATATAATTTCTTACTCTTTTGGTGCCCTCAGTTATATTTAGCTTTATCTTCTATAGTTAGCACTTGCGGACGCTTATCACATTGACTAATATTTCACGAATGCATTTCATTGGAAATTGAATTAAAAATTACATGATTAATTTATCAGTTTTTTTCCATTACAATGAATTACATAATAATATCTGTAGTTAGTAGAGAAATCGGTTTGTTTTTACTTCGATACAAAATATTTTACTCAAGTTTTTCCAATTTTTTTCCCAGTAAACACTGTTAGATTCATGTTACATTGCTGTTATAGAACTTTGTTATATGTGGAATGTTGCAGCAATACAACATAGGTCTAACATACACCTTACTATTTCCTGTTCAATGACATAACATTGTTATCTTACTGTTATGTTACGATAATATAACCTTTATGATATCGTGATGTTACAGGCTCGAGTAGAAAATAAGTCAGGTTGGGATCCGGTCCGGATCTGGTATCCCAGGTTCCCTGTTAGGGCTCAAGAAGGTAAATCTGATCAGGTCCAGGTTCTTAATGTACCGCCTTAAATAGTCCAGTACGTTTCAGGCTATCTCACATGGCCGTAATGATAATTTTTTTTTTTATTAAAAATAAAAAATATTCAGACACTTCTTTTTTTTGACTATCACATTGGAAATATTATTAATTGATTACGATTAATGAAATTCCCAAAGAAAATTATACTTATGGGGATTCGAATCTATGACTACTATTTTGCCCAACTTAAACCGGTATCTTAACCGGCTTAGCTATCGACTATTAAATGAAATATGATATTTGCACATATATCAACAGATACATATGTAATATTTTTTTAAAAGACAAATACCAATAATATATTTATTTAAATGTTCAGTAATCAATCAAGTTTAATTGATTAAAACACTTTGACGAAGTTTGATGAATTTGGTTGTCAACATATATAATATATTTATAGTCAGTATATTGGGATGAAATGATGTGTGCACGTATGTATGTACGGATGTTAGCATTTTTTCATTTTCGATATCTCAAAAATCGAGATATTGACTTTCACCAAAATTTACTCGAAAGATATTATTATTAAGCAAATCTGAGTGAAATTTGAACAAATTCGATAGAGATTTTTTTTTGTAACGAAATAAATAATAAATAAATGACAAAATTAGCTATTTGAAATTCTTCAAAGCTAAACAATAACGATTTTATTTAAAAATTAAGTCGATATTGACAAAAAATTATTGTTCACAATTGAATATGACTTGTAACAATTACATATTGTTTATAACAATGTGAATTTGTAATGAACAATTAAGAATAATGTGCAACAGTAGTGTGATCAGGGCAAGTTGTCTCAATCCCTGACTGTGTAGGTGCCAACTTACTAAACAAAAATTAATTTATTAAAAATCCTACCTGTAGGCGCCACTTGTCTTTTAGGCCACAAAACGAAAAACCTGAGTAAAGCTGGCTAGCTCTGTTACACCTGCAATTCACGAAAATTATCGTAATCACGAATAAACTTCACAAAATGTAATTTAACAATAATAATTATGGATTGTGTTCTGACTTGGTCAAGAGTGTTTTATTCATATCCTGACATTTTTTCCCCATCGCTTAATTAGACAACTCAAGGTCTCTCCTGCCAACTCATCTACGCCAATTAGACTGTTCTAATTAATTCCTAGGCGTAGATATTCCTTCTCAAAGGATCTAGAAGCTTCGAGAACGCAGAGTTTTCGGGAAAAACTCTGTCCGTAGTCGTCGGTTACTGCGAGTATTTGTACGTAGCTCGTACTCAGACGACTCTTGGGCATCATCGGACGATGCTAACCCACAGATAACTTTTTGTAACAATCAACTCGATACGTGTGTACTAGCAGAGAGCTCACGCAGTCGAACTTTCTAGTGAAAACCCAGAGAACTTTCCAGAATATTCCTCAGAAATGGAATAACTCATCAGTAGGGCCAGGAATTTCGGTGCGCAAAAAAAAAGATCATCAGATAATTTCGATTTTAATCAATAATAATTTAATAAAAATATTATCTTATCTGAAGATGAGGTTCAGACGATACAATGACAGTCCAGTACATAAAACGGCGAAATTGGGTTATATAAACAAATAGAATTTATATATATATATATACTCAAATAAAGAATGTATGAAAGTTACATTTCCGTAAATAAACAATTAAAAATATTAATTGCGTCGTAAACACTAAAAATTTTAATTAATTCAAATAAAGAAAAAATTCAATAAATTAAAATACAACTAAATGAATTTCCAATAAAGAAAAAAGCAAAAAAAATTCGTTTATCTTACTGTCATTAAAACTATACAGAGCCGAAAAATTGGATGTAACAGTGAATCTGCATCAAGTACATTCTACGATACTTTATCCAGTACTTTGTTCGGTAATAATACTATTTCGCAACGTTGGAGAATTATTGTAGTTTGTAAAGAGTGGACACCGCGTTCTTACTCGTTCTATGGTAATACTACAATGGATTCTTGCTGCAAATATTTTAGCTAGCTAGTACCTAACCTCTTAGAACCTAATCTAAAAGTGGATTCCTGAATTTATTATTAATGATTTTTTTTTTGTTTTTTTTTGTTTTTTTAAGTTATTCTAGCCACGTGGTTATAATAGCGCCGCCGAAAATAAATCAATTGTGATCTAATTGGTAAATTAGGTCAACTAGTGATCAATAAGTTGATAACGTACTGACTTACTGAAGGGCTGAGTGACAATAGATTCACCCATGTTGTTACAAGTATTAATCAATTACCTAATGCGTATATCGCAACGATTCGAATTCTTTCAACGAAATAATATTAGTAACGACAAGATATGACTTTCAGTAATTATGCATTATTTATAAAAATTTGAATTAGTTATAAGTAATTACTTATGGAAAGTTCGTCATTTTAACACAGACAAAGTGTGATTTGGCAAATTTGATATAGTTATATCTCTCTCGTCACAGACACCTACTAAGAACGGATTTTGACTAATGCCTATTCTAAATATTTTTTTCGTCGATCATCATCAGTTATTGTTACTGAACAAAATAATACGAAAATCTACAACTTTTGTCTAAAACATTTTTTCCATTTATTGCAGTTTTCGCGGCAAATGAATTTGAAGTTACAAATTGTCAATATGTAAAATTATTTTTCTTCGAGCAACATAACCTTAAAATAAAGAAGATTCGTTTCTACCATAGTAAATTATGTTTCGGGTTGGTTGTACAAGAAAGAAAAAAATTCCCCATTGACCTGGGCCTGAATATACTATCAACCACAGTAAAAAATCCTACGGCCGAACATGCTGTTCTTTATGCATTTTTTTTTTTCTTACAAATGTTTCGAACGCAGATAAAACATTTATTATTGATAACAAAAAAAAAATTAATTCAAAAACTTATAATCAAATTCAAGTTCTAATTGGCCCAACATTGGACTTTTTACAGTAAGACTATTTACCATGGTTAATAGTATTTTCGTCACACGCGTGTAATAAGTTCACTTTTTCATTAGAGAGGAGTTGAACTTTCTACGCAGGTATGATGGAAAATTATATACAGCCCCAAGGAGGATAATTAAACTTATTTAAATCGCGTGCTCACCACGTAGTTTGAACTAGTCTACTTTTTCTTCCTAGTCGTAAAATGTACTATTTCAAACTTAAGTCGATGGAAAATTTTTCTCTTGGAAGATTTTACTATGGTCCACAGTATAGAGGATTACAAGTTTGAACTGGTCTGACATTACTACATCCCATAATAAAATTTTATTGCAATCTGTAGAAAAAAATAATGTAATATTCTTTTCGTGTAGAGAGGCAATCAGATATCAATTACATTACATACCAAAGTCACTATATTACTAACTTCTCAGTGGGAAGTTATAGTAATGGTCCGATTTTGCGAATCCTGAATTTTGACATATCTCCATGTTTCAAGGCTCCCAGAGTTGAATACGATAATTTTCCAGTGGAGTCTGTGCATGTGTATGCACGTATGTGCGTTCAGAATTTTGGTTCGCCTCAATTATCTCGAAAACAAAAATGATATCGACGTCCCAATGAACATTGTTCTGTAAATTTTATATCACCGTGATAGAACTAAATTTTATTTGTTACATAAAATGTGAGTCACATATGACTCACATGTAATTTACAATTTTCCACTCATAAACGTAATAATGTGACGTAACATTGTTATATCGTTGTAATATGGATATAATGTTACAAATGTGACATACTCGTTATATTGTATCAAAAAAATTTTTTTAATGGTTGATGTTGCTAATATAATTAAATTCTACTTGATTCGAACCTACGACCGCTCGCACGCATACGACTTAAACCTTCACCTTAACCTGCTCGGCCATTCTAATACTTGGTATCTAAATAAGAATATTGGTCTGCATATGTAAATATTTTGATTGAATTTAATAATATTGATAACAGGATAAATAATTATGTTATTAATGAGTATAAATTTAGGTAATTAAAAAAAACCTATACCAATATCATTACGTGTATTTTAGATGATCAACGATTTATCATAATTAATTTGTTTATTTTTTAACAAATAACGGATATTGAAAATTAAAACGTGAACGTTAGATATAATAACATCCATGTATACATTTAACATAGTATACTTGTACCAAAGTTGTGTACCATGAGTGTTACATAAATTATGTATTGCAAATAAGCATATACATAATAGTATATTGTGCAACTAGGGCGGTAACTAGCTGATTGCTCACTGTCATCGTGGGCAATCAGCTAGGTATCGCCCTAGTTACACATTCTACTTTTCATTGCGAGTGCGGCAGGGGGTTCGTTTGGGGGGTTTTGAAGAGGTGGTCGGGGGGGAGGAAAACAGGGGGTTTGGGGGGCGGAGCCCCCCGCAAAGAAAAAAAAATTATTAACGCAACTTTGAACTGATTAGGTTTTCAGTAAAATCGATCAGCTATTTTTTTCAGGTCGCACCCAGACCACTGAAGAGTACTGATATTTATAATCTTAGATTTATGTTTATCATCAACAAAAAATTGAGCATATTATTTACATCTAAGTTTCATAATCAACTTTTATCGTACACCCAGCAAAGCAAGCGGGTATCAGTTAGTATATTAATAATTATGTTAATTATAATTACTACAAATTATCTTCCTACATGTGAGCCTATGTACTCATTATTAAGATAGTTATTACTACCTTTACTAATATTTATTAAATTAATAAATCATAAATGTACCTAAATTTTTCCCTAGTAGCTAAATAAACATAAGATTGACGACAGACTTACGTATGTCGACCTAAGTTTATCATTAACGTATGTATTTATTGTTTTTCTGAAGTAGACATACGTAAAATTTTTGTTCGGAAATTTAAGATCAAAAATGAATGACAATCTGACTCAGAAAAGTAACAGATAGACGGAAGTCTGACGACAATTTTTTAGTTAAGGCTGGCTACTAGGGATTGTTACATATTGACACATCTATATGATATTGATGTTACATTAAGTATTTACTGGGAATTGTTAATAACTCATTTAGGTATAATAAATATAGAAATTTGTTAATCGATGAAATTCCATAAAATTGTAATGAATGGAAATTCGAAATATAATATAATTATGACTGTAATACAGGGTGCTTTCTATTTAAGAAGCTCGATACTGTGTTGAGTTGTGTAGCTTTGTGTTCCACTCGATCATTCCATTTAGAGACACAATCGTACACAACCGGATACAGGAAAACTTCAGAACTAGACACAAAGCAACACAATATGTAACACAACTCGACACGGTGTTTCTGAATGGAAAGCAATCACAATTGATAATTATTGAGATACATATATTAGACTTTTTCTTGAATACTTATTCATTATTCCCGGAACAGACTTTCAGTGAAGTGCATTCAATCAGTTTAGACATAAATCGATAAGTGTTTTACCATTTTTCATAATCAAAAAACTAACACAATGTTGATACCAACTAAAAATTTTACCTCAATAATTAAATGATGCAGAGTTGATTTTATCATTTTCAAAGTATTAATTAATACATTGAACGTTATAGTATTTAATTAAAAATAAAACTAATTTAGCATTGAAAAATGCCAAAAGTACAAGACTAATCTTTGCAGCTGGGCTAGAATTAAAATTTATTTAGTGTGTATCAATGTGTGCTTTATGACCTTGTTCCTGTTTTTGTCCGTGTCCTTTTGGATGGGTCAGGGCATGATTCGGCTGAGATTGATGGGACAGTAGAGAGGCATGTTACTTCTTCAACAAAGCAACCTGTTCCTGCCCCACGTCATCACTCTGTCAAATCATCATCTACTATTAAAACTGAGCTCACCCTCAAACTCCATGATAGTACCCAATTTCAAAAAACTCATAAAGCCAACAATTTAAAATCGGAGTGTTTAGAATCGATGAAAGCATTAAAGACATCTACAGCAACTGTACCAATAGATTATACTACCGATGACCTTAATTATACAAGTAAAATTCCTGTTTTATGTGAAGAGTCTAATAATGAAGTAAATAAGAAAGATGAAATGAACACCCCTAACATTTTGGACCAAGATTCTACTGTAATGACATCAAAAACAGCTGCAGAGTGTATTTCAGACGATACACAAGCATTTGATGTTAATAAAGAGACAGCTACCATGGCTGATAGAATAATCCCAATAAAAGAGAAATTTTTTAGATCATATGAATTTTCTACAGAGTTGAAAGATATTCTTACCGATACAGAAAAACTTGAGAATATAACAGAATATAATAGCCATGGTTTCAAAACAACACAAACTTTTGCTAACGAAAATATTCACATTTTAAACTTGAAAGATGAAAGAGTAAATGAACAAAGTACTTCTGGCGTTATTTTGAAAGAAACTATACGAACAATTAGTACAAAGAGCTCATGGGATTCTTCAAGATCTAAAGATGATCAAGATAATTGGGATCAAACTCAGTTTTCGTTAGATACTCCAAGTTCAGGTGATCCAGGTTTAACGAAAAATGGTGGCTCCAGACACGAACTATCGAGTGATAGCGATAGTGAAGGTTCGTCACCACCCAGAAGACAGTCTTTGAGCAAGAGGCGTACACTTGGCAGCTCTAGCGGATCAGACGTTGCCTTACATGAGGGTGCAGAACTTTCCCCTTTGGAGGACGACCAAGGTACCTCACTCACAACTAACAGTTCTAAGTAAGCGATGTAAATATCCTGCTAAAAAAATCCTCCAACGAAACGAAATCCAGTTTAATTATTGAAAAACATTATCTCCTTTCAAATACCATCAATATTCCACGTATTTTTTTTATCATTTTCTTCATTTTAATTTTAGTTATTTCCAACAATTTCAATTTCAATTGCATGAAAATCAAAATGGTTTTGTATTTTATGTTAAAAAACTTTTGCACTGCTTCATTTACTTGTTGATGCACAAAATTTCTGTGAAATTAATTATAAGGAAAAACAAAGCTTGTAAAGGATAATTTCTTATCACATAAATAGGCTCACATACATTTGATATTATCATTCAAGTATATAAACATGGAGACAATCAGCTTGGAATAATCATGCAAATTTTATTTATTCATTCTTTATTATTATTCAATATATTCAATATCCCTGATGTATTTATATTAATTGTTAACTGAAAGTTGCAATTGGGTTAATAATAATTTCAGCGTTTACTTTGAGTCATTTTGTTTTTTTTTTGAGAATTAATTACTGGTCAATTAAACTTTGTATCAACATATAATAATAAACATATTATTATCTTGATCGGCTTAGTTGTAGTTAAGAGTTATTTTTTTGCAGTTGTTACTTAATATTTTTTGTCAAAAAGGAAATGTTGTATTATGGTTAACAGTTGTTTTAACGTTGCACGTCAGTTAATAAACCGTTTTTTATCGGAGATTGTGACCGTTATTTTGAAGTTGATAATAAGTTGCCTAAAATCCATCAGGGATGGTTTTACCTTGATTTTAGTTATAATTTGTTGACTGTATTGAGAAAAAAAATTTCTGATCGAAAAAAGTATTTTGGTTCATGTTACCTATAGTACTTTTTCATCAATCCGTATGTTAGTAAATAATTTATTTAAAAAGATGAGGTATGCAAATAACATTAGAGGTTGTTTAATTACTATTGTTTATTTTCGACTTTCACTTGTTTTATTATTATAAACACTTTATTAACCATATTTGACTTTTATCAACAATATTGCAAATCAACAATATTTGATGCACATTAAAAATTAAATTGAGACCAATCTCCTATGAGTAAATAAAGTATTGTTTTCTTCAAAAAAAACGTTAAAATTATTATTTAAATCCATTTCGATGACTTGAAGAATCGTCTAGTAAGGCTGCAAATAAAAATAGGGGTAATAAAAGAATCTAACCTTCCATTTTGAACCAAGATTTATTTTATGTAAAATTACACGGAGGTTCGAAAAACTATTCGCAGGCAAAAAAAATGTCCACGTCATTGAGCTTTTTTGTTATAAACAATTTTTTCCTACGAGAACCTACATATTTTTATTAATAACTTTTTAGTTATGCAGAAATCGGTGATATTTCATAGGGCATTTTTTAGTATAAGATCGACAAAACCTGAAAAAAATTCCGAATAAAAGTCTTTAATTGAAAATAAACAAAGTAAGACATAGCAAAAAAAGAAAAACGATTGAAGCGATTAGACGGTGAAGAACAAACAATTTCCTATGAAGTATCACCGATTTCTGTATAACTAAAAAGTTATTAATAAAAATATGTAGGTTCTCGTAGGAAAAAATTGTTTATAACAAAAAAGCTCAATGACGTGGACATTTTTTTTGCCTGCAAATAGTTTTTCGAACCTCCGTGTAATTTTACATAAAATAAATCTTGGTTCAAAATGGGAGGTTAGATTTGCTAATTAAATTGCACCCTTACTGGACTAGAAGTTGTTGAATAATGAATAAATAACAGAAATATTAATTTGACGATATAATAATCTATTTCACATTTAACTTTACTATGAGCTAAATTTTTTGTTTACAGAAAGAACTGTAATTTTTCTTTCGTTAATTGAAATTGTTAATTACTCGATAGTTAATGTATAGGTATATGTGTTAAATAATTTTTACGTGGTATAGCAGAAAACCATATCGTACAATCGGCCAAGAAATGCTATACAGTATGGACTGCATACAAGCCTAATGGGAAGAAGACTGGTCATAGTTCAACCAGATACATTTGGATAAGGGTGACATTTTTGATGTTGGTTGGTCTAAGTGCAATTTACCTTGTCTTGGAACCCCGAGTACTTCAACGTGCTCTCTCAAACCATAACCCATTATATTCTGGGTAGGACCAAAGATATTTTTTTTATCTATAATGACGAATAAATGAAACTATTTCAGAAACAATAATATTGTTTTATGCCCAAAATAGGATAAAAAATTGGTTAAATCACATTTTTATATATTTACACATTTGCTTAAATCATTGGTTAATTTGTTTTAAAAAAGGAGTAAACTCGAAAAATAAAAAATTATTTAAAAACTGGCCGAAAATTTGAAAATACTATCAAATAGATTAACACAATAAAAAAGTTTATACAAGCTTTATTTTTCCATAAGGTAGTTTGCATGATAAATTATAGCATAATAGAAGTTTATTTAAAAAATTAAAGCATGAATTTATCTAATAATTTATTATTAGTTATACTATTAACATTTTTTTTAGTATGCCTAATTGTGTACTCAATTTTATTTTGTACATAATTTAACGAGCAATATAACAATCATGTAGCACGTTCACCTAATTAGATAATATTAATTTTCAATACTTGAAATAAATTTATTGTAAATATTGTTGCTTCATTTTCTGTTAGCTGGTTGTTTTTTAAATTTTGTTATTCTAAAAATCTTATGTAATATCACTCTATCCTTTGTAGCTCCTATAAGAGATATTGTCTCAAGATAAAGCTAAAGTTTAGAGGGACCAACGATTGCGTTGTGATTTCTGATTTATAATAAGTAAGGTGTTTATAAAGCTAATAAATAGATAGTTACCTAAATAATTATTAAAGTAGATCGATAAATTTTTTATAAAATAATCTAATTTGAATATCTCTTCGATAAAGTAAGTAATTAATGAGATTATTATCCAATAATTATTATAACTATGAAATTGCTTTTAAACAAGCAATAAAAATTTACTATATATACACGGACATATATTTACTGTATATTAACTCAATTTATTTCAATTAAATATTAATAGTTGAAGTATATTTTTAGCTAAATGTTTAACGCTGATTTTGTTTAGCTACTGAAATATTTAATTGTTGGATTTAATGAATTAATAAACAACTATTTATTACGTGAAAGAATCAATACATTCATTACATTATTGATTATTATTATTGAATTTCAAAATGATTTTTGTACTTAAAATTTTCCCATAAATATTAAAGGCCTTGCTGATGCTTCTTATAAATTTTTATAATAAATATTTATATATATTTTTTAAATAGTTTTTGAAATATCTACAATATCATTTTATAATAATCATATCATTTAAAATATTACATGAGTTAATATGAGAAGAGAAGAGAAGAATGAGATTATTTATGTTCCAAAAAAAAAAATAAATAAATACGGATTTAGACAAATGAAATAAATTTTGGTATTTGTAGACGTTTATAGCAATGCTGTCGATTTTTTTTATTATGTGTATAATAGTATTTATCCCTTGTTTGGGCATGGAGTAAAATTCGAAAAATGATATATTTAAGTATCATAATGTATTTACAAAAAGATAAACTTATAGAAATGATAAAAAAATATTTTTACCGAAGTTAAAAATATTTAATTGAATTACTTTGCGTATACATAGAGTTATTTAACAATTATTCTTGTGTCTCCACAGAATCTGACTTTTTGCAACACAGTGAGCCATCTTTTACTGAAACTACAACCACTGAGGTTGATCTACTCATAAATGACAGGTATATGTATAAGTTATAAATATTTGTCATTCGCAAAAATAAAATAATGATTAAGTATCAATATACATGTATTAAAATGCATTCTAAAGCAAACATTATATTTTTCTAAATCGTTATTTTAAAAGTAAAAAACATAACATCTTTGTTCAATAAAATAAATGAATTCATAATAACCAACCAAGTGCATATCTGGAACAGATTTCCATAAGCTTGATGTAAATTCAGCAGATCTGCAACAAGCTTACGGCGTTGTATGACTCCACTACCCTTGTAGCCATTTGGAAAAAGATATTGCCGTCAGACTTATGTATGATATATGCTTTTGGTGGTTATTAGAGATAAACATTACTTTTCAATATGCTCAATGCAAATTTAATTTATTTTAAAACTATCAGTATTAACAAAAATGAACATTTTTACAGAGTAACAAGAACAACAAGAACAATGACATCATCAATTACATCTACAGAAGAAGTAGACAATCCACATGAGTTAAGGGATCCAGTGCAGAAAATCGTTGATCAATTCATGATAGAAGAAAGAAGACCTCAATAGAATTAATTTCCGTTATAATAAATTATGAAGCGAACGAAAAAAAAACATAAAAATACTCTTGAAAAAGGTGAAATTACTATCAAATCTTCGTTAAAATTCACATTTGCAGCGTTTTATGTTGATTAATTTATTTTTGTTTTTAAAAGCTTATAATATTCTATCTAAATTATAAATATATTCATGCATATATTAAGGTCTAGACTTTAAAATGTTTTTCAAGTTTAGATCATCTGTATTGAAAATCCAATATATTCTACTAAAGAAATTAATTTCGTCGATAAATTATAAATAAATATCATTTATTAGCTAGCTAGACTAGTCTCAATGCTAGTCATTACTATGCCAGCCCGTCCACATAAACCGCTGTTGGTCCTCTCATGTCCTTATTGAATTTTATCTTTTGTTAAAACTTACAATAGACGTACTTTTTTCTTATAATTTTAAGAGAGAAAGTTAAATTATTGTAAAGTATGTTATTGTTTCAATGTCAATAGAAAAAACTATTCGATGCAAAATTACCCTATAATATTATGTTACTCTGATTTCTATAAATAAAAACAATGTTTCTGCTTTGGCTTAGAGTTGTAAAGTTAGTAAAAAAAGAAAATTATAATAAATCCTTTAATGCTATTTTTAATCCTCATACATATGATATCATATCACCGAAAAAATTGAGTGTATTCATCAAAAATAAAACGATTAAATAATGAAAAGTCATAATTTTCTTCACAATGTTTGTGGTATGATATCGCTAATTTATCTATCAAATATGTATTGTAAATTTATCGAAATTCTAAGAATCATCTTTTTTTATTTTATATATTATTTTATGAGCAGTATCATATTATATGTATAAATATAATAACAATGCTAAAAAAAAGTTTTTACTGTTTAATGAAATAGGCAGTGTGAATATTTATGAAAAATAAATAACAATACGATTAATGAATTATATCAAATTATTTGTTTACAATTTATGTTATTGTACAAGTATTGAATTAAAAAAAACTTATGTAATTATCATTAAGAACTCGTATAATTTCATTCGTGTACTGACATAGAATTAATGTATTGATTATGGTGATCAAGCTAATGAAAAAATATAGCTTATTTAATATAGTATAACTGATTTTTTTAGAGTACTTATTTTAAGGCGCCTTGAGCGAAAAAATGTAGGTACATAAAAGTATATGGACCTTTGCGCACTAGTTTTAGGCAAATAAGTAGATAAAATAATGAAATACCTGCAGGAAAAGATTCGTGCAACAACAATCTATGGAATGAAACGAGATGATTGAAGAAACAATATTGGTTGAAGAATAAGCAAAATATCCGAAATTAAAAGTCTAAAGCGATTTGACAGATTGTTTTTCATATTTCTAACTCCTACTTGTTTCCATATGGCCGACCAAAATCTGTCTATATATATGATTAAATATTACAAACTCATAAATTATTATATCTATGTCTGTTATGAATTATAAAATATAAAAGACTCGCCTAAAGCATAACTGACCTAAGGACCAAAGGCACATTCATAACTTGATTAAAGATTATATTATTTATTTATAATTATCTTTTTTATGATAACAATATTGGAAATTTCTAACATTAACACTGTAATACTAGTAACCTATATTTTATTTTTACTTTACTTTTTGTAATATAGTCTTAAAAAAACATCATAACTTTATCAATTAATTTTAAATGAATTTATTAATACAATACGCCAACTTGTTTTCATACATTAATATTAATATGATAATCGAAATAAGTATTTGGATACTGGTATTGCTTTGAAATCAATAATATTCCAGTCAATTGTATACATTTAATAAGTTCTTATCTATGAATACTATATTTTTATTATACATTTGAAAATCTTTGCAGCTTTTCTATTTCTTCTCTGGCCGATAATCTTAATCGATTGAATTGCATGAGGTTATTGTAAAGTATATTAGAATCATATAAAACAGCTTATAATAAATAAACAACATGATTCTTAAAGTATCGGGCAAAAATAAATTTTTGTTTAGAAAACCAAATCAAAATAAGACCCAACCCTAAAATATTACTACTTTCTATCTAATATAAAAATGATAAATAATATTTTATTAGAATCATCACCTAAATATAAAAGTATAATTTTCAAAATCCAATAATAACTTGAAAATCCACAGTATTCAAATCCATGGAGAAGAAACAAATATAACTGTCATTAAGTTTCATTAATGTCAAAAGATTTTAATTTATGATTTTCAAGAAAATAATAGGTTGTTGTGTGAGGACTAATTCAATAAAAACAGCATTTGATATTTTCGCTACTTTATTTTTCACTTAAGAAAAAAATATTTTTTAACTTTTTTTGGTTTATCTTTATGATAAATAAAACCTTTCTTAACTTTTTCTGATTATATTTTTGGGTTTACAAATATTTCCTCATTGGGTGGCTCATCACATCTTAATGAAAAAAAATTATTATTATAAGTTTATAATAGATAGTTGTTTTAAATAATAATAAAAAATAAATTTTTTAATTCAACTTACGTTGTCAACATCATCTTCACCACCAGAACTAAAATTATCGCCGAATTCAATTTCTTCATCTAAACCATCTTCGACAAATGTGACAGTATCGTTGATGCGAACTAAAAATTTAATTACGTATGTATTTTCACAGTAATTATTAAATGAGGTAACTATAATAAATATCCATTTCACTTCTTAATTACTTTTATAGAAAAATAAAATTTAATTTTTTTTTCAAATAAATTAAAAAAATTTACCAGTTTCTGGAAATTCTCCGTAAGTTTTCAAATTTCGAGCTTCATCTGAGGTATATTTAAGAATTACATCGGCTTTTGCATCTTGGTAATCTCTCAAACCAATCAATATAATATCACCCTGATTAATCCATACTTTTTTACGAAGTTTCCCTCGGATATGACACAATCGTTTAACGCCATCAAAACACATAGCTTCAAGTCTTCCATTACCTAGCATTTTTGTGACTTGAGCGTATTCTGTATTACGAAATAACACAATAAGCATTTAAATTTGACAATTGCATATTTATTTTTTTTTCTTAATTAAATTATATATTATCAAGAAGTTCATACCTTGTCCATCTTCTTTAAAAACTAATTCCCGTTTTTCTGTTTCATTTTCATTTTTCCCTCTTCTACGGTTTTTTCCTCCTTTACCTAAATACAAAATTTTATTATAAAGTTTATGTAACTGTATTTTATAATAGCCATTTTTCATTATTGTAAACGGCTCATTCTTAAAATATCGATGAACAATGAATATAACTTTGTGAGTTAACACGATGAAGAAACTAACCTCACTTTAATAAGTCAAAGATAAGTTTAGTAAAAAAATTTATTATTTTATGAAAATATGATTTAATATTATATTTGAAAAAGTATTAATAATTACCTTTATTTTTCGGCATTCTTAATTATTGCAATAGAATTAATTTAAATTGATCAAAACTATATTCAGGAATTGACTACTCCGAGGTTGGACGCTCTATGTGTTAAGCATTGAGAAATGAAAATGATTTTCAATAAATAAAACAAAATCGAATCTGCTGTTTAACCAAATTGTACAGACCGCTTTCTAGAAAAAGGTAATTTGTATTTTTATAATGAAGAATTGAATTTTTTTTTACGAAAAAATTGGAATTATAAAATAATAAGAGTAGTTTGATTCAACCAAAATTCTCTGACATTCAAAGATAATCGCGACACCTACATCTGTCAAAAAGTATGTAAAGTCGAACCAAGAAAAGAGTATACTATTTTATGTAGTAAAAAAGAGTATAGTCTTTTATATGTCAGAGCAGAGAGAAAACTGAGACAGAGAGAAGACAGTCTTCTCTCTGCGTTTAGATATCATATGCTTCAGCAGAGAAAAGAAATTATATAGAAGAACCACCGCATAGGGATTTGTTAGACGAATTCTTGGGAATACATATGGCATTTTAACATTTGCTTTGTATCCCCAGCCATATAACAGCAGGTAAAAATTACCGTCCAACAGCCCTCATTGGGACGGTTCTTCTCTACATTATCTCTTTTCTCTGGCTTCAGGCTTGGTAACAGAGGGTGGGGCTGAGCTTGCTTGTCAACTGCCCGAACTCACAGACTTTTCTTTGAAAAATACGACGGAGATGGATGTATATTATATATTTTGTTCTCTGTCTTGCTCGGAACAGATGATTCAAAAATTTGTGAATTTTGTGGTGCCCTAAGGCTCCTCTTTTTTAATGTATCCCTGAAACTTATCATTTTTCAAACGATTTCCCTATTACCTACTCAATTTCAATTGACATCAAGCTTCGACATTCCGCCGCACACCGCGAGGGCGTAAAGTCAACTTCTGACTTCAGTCCGCCTTAAGTTTTTGTGTGTGAACACCCTTATATTACTGACATGAACGAAAGAGCGCACATAATGTGGCCTAGTTATACAGTACCGGACATAAATGCTGTGTAATTATGTCCGTTGCTGTAGAACCAAAAAAAGAGTAGTCTCGATTTGGTGTCTAATCTCCCGCCTCCTATTAAAATCTTATGGGGACGTGACATTAGACATCAAATCGAGATTAGTTTTTTTTTGGTTCGACTGTATACTCTTTTCTTGGTTCAACTATAGTAAGCATCTGCCAGAATGTGAAAGCAGCCCTTAACCGATAAGGTGATTGGCTCTGCAGAAGTAATATGGAATTTACTGAAATATTTATTCATTTCCAATTACTAATACATTCTATTGAATAAGAATTAGATTACAATTAAATCTGTATTATTTCATATATACTTGGAATTTCTATGCGTGATAATTTATTCTTGTTCGCCTCGTCTTCAACATCTTGTGTTAATACATATCTCAGCCATAGTCATTTGTACCGCGCATCGCTTACTCCGACTTTTATCAAGTATTTAACGGCCAGAAATTCTATAATTTTATAAGTACTTGTGTTACAATATTAACAATATCAAATAATGTCAGATCTTCAAGTTTGGTTGTATTCTATACCATTATTTACAAGATGTTGGTTATTAGCAACTGTTGCATTATCACTTGTCGGACGTTTCTCATTAATTTCACCCCAAATATTTATATTAATTTATGACAATTTTATATACAACTTCGAAGTTTGGCGTGCTGTGACAAGTGTATTTTACTACCCAATTCATCAAGGAACTGGATTTCACTTTTTAATGAATTGTTATTTTTTGTATCGATATTCATTTAAACTTGAAAGTGAAGAATATAGTGGAAGACCTGCCGATTATTTATTTATGCTCATTTTCAACTGGATCTGTTGTCTTATAATAGGGTTAATTGTTAATCTTCCTCTTTTGATGGATCCAATGGTCCTTAGTATACTGTATATTTGGTGTCAATTGAACCAAGACATTATTATCAATTTTTGGTTTGGTAAGTGCGAATGTTATGAGTTTTTATTAATGTAAGATAATTGATCGAAATTTTTTATTTCTCCAGGAATGCAGTTTAAAGCGATGTATTTACCTTGGGTATTATGCGGATTCAACTTGATAATTTCAGGAGGTGGAATACTAGAACTCATCGGAATTCTTGTTGGAAATTTATACTTTTTCTTAAAATTCAAATATCCTCAAGAATATGATGGTTATGAACTATTGAATACACCTAAAATTTTAGAATCTTTTTTTCCAAGTCAAAGAATAAATATTAGAGGTTTTTCACACAATGTCCAACGATCAAATGGATCGGAAAGAAGGATATTCCGAAGTCATAATTGGGGACAAGGTCACGTTTTGGGAAATTGAAATTTGAACAATGCTATAAAAAATTATATATTGCATTCAAAGGTATGAGCCAGAATGAATTGGTGTATCATATGTGAACACTCAACTTTTTGGTTCCAATGTTTAAAAATTGAATTTACAAAACAATTGACAATGTTAAATAAATTTTTCAAAATTTTTTAAACAACCGAATACCCAGCTTAATATTTTGTTGTATAAATCCAGACCGAATTTTTATTATTTTGCTTATAAAGTTCTTTTCTTCTAAAATAACATTTTTTATCAACTATTTTTACATTTTTCACATATTCATTCACATGTTTATTAAAATGTGTATAATATACAAATACATACATTTTTTGTTCATTAACAACTTTTTATTGTAAATTCTGTCCTTTTTTTTTTACTACTAAAATAAAAAATTAATAATTGATTAATTCTTAATGTAGTTTTATAGCCGGTGTTCTAATGTTATTTATTTCTTACAAAATTTTTTAAAATAATTTCTGATTGTATCAATTTTTGCTATTATTCTTATTGTAAAAACAAATAATTACAATTTATAAAATATATAGTCAAAATATGGGAAGCGTAGAATTTGCGGTTGGAAAATTATTTATTTCTAGTAATTATGTTTTTTATATTCATCATATATTATTTCAAGTTATTTTAAGCTATTATTTATCAGAGATTATCATACATACAGGCAATTATTGTTTACGGAAAATAAATTATTAGATAGTTTTAGTTACCACCGGAGGCGAGTTAGGTAAAAATTGAGTCGAAACAGAGAATAGAGATGTAAATAGAAGAATAACTGATATGGGAGCGCTTGGACAGAAATGTATGTTTATGGAGATTTCCGAAGGATAGCAGGGCAGTCGAGAAAGAGCAGTAAAGCCATGAAGACTACAGAACAGGAGTCCAAACTCTGGGGCCTCTCATACGGAAAATTCGTACATAAAATTTTTTAGAGCAAGGGTTCTAAAACCAGCCACCAGTAGCGCTGAATTACGTAGTGTACCGAGTGAATTTAGCAGCATGTAAGACGCGCGAAGTTAGTAAGAAGACGTCATTGAATTTAGCTAACCTTTTGCTAAGTGGAAAATGTTGTGATAAATTGTAAATTTTTTAAATTGTGTAAAAATGACAAAATGTTGTGTTGTGCAAGGATGCAAAAGCGGTCATTCAGATGATGAGCGGAAACGCAAAGCTAAAGGTTTACGGAAAAGAACACTCTTTCAAGTTCCAAAAGTGAGTATCACTCATTGCATTTGGAGTGAGTTTTTTAGATGAAATTTATTTACAATGCTACTTAAAATTAATTTACAGTGTCATATTCGACGTCAACTGTGGGTAAATGCTCTTCAACAAGAACTTAAAGACAGTGATCGTGTCTGTGAACTTCATTTTTTGGATGAATATATCGTAAAGGGCAAATCAGTTCTGATCAATGGGGAGTCTATTTTCATAGAAAATGAAAGGTGGCATTTAACTGATAACGCGATTCCTCTTAGAGAAGAAAAATGTCAAAATCAGCAATCGATGAATTGCAATCAGGTATTTAACCAATCCCTTAACATAATTTTTTATATATAAGAAGAAAAAAAAATTAATTAATAAATATTTTTATTCTTAAAGTCTACTGAAGAAGAACAATCGTGTTCGCTATCAGAACAACAAATTTTTGATCAACAATTTATTCAAGAAGAGCAAATTCTTCTAGTTGACACTGAAAATTTACAGCCAACAGGACTACTATTGGAGCAGTCTGTTGAGCCATCAGTTTCCCAAATGGAATGCGATGAGGTAAAAGTTTAAGATAACATTGAAAATTATTAAACTGAAAATATTTGAAAATAAAAATAATTGTTTATTTTTGCAGATTATACCAAATGAAGTGTTGCTAGAGCAAACTGCATCATCTTTATCTGCAGTTTCATTAGCTTTACCAAATGAATTGTCACTAGAGCAAGTAGTATCATCGTTTTCGGCAGTTCTACCAGAACGTTGGTGTTACTATGTACAATCATCGGATATGATTTTGATTCATCTCGATGTAGGTAGCTTGTTGGAAAAATTAAGATTACGAGTAACAGCTGATCTTTCTGTTACGGTAAGAATATAAACGCAATTTGTATGTTCAATAAAATAAAATTACAATAAATAATTTAAATAAATAACAAAGAAAAATAAATCATATAAACTAAGAAATAAGTAAATAGACTAAAATTAGATAATTTTAATTAATTATAATAATAAATTAAATTACAATCAAATTTATATAGAACATAATTGAAACAAATTGACTTTAAATATTGTATGTCATTATTCTAGCTTGTAATGCCACATCGATCAGAAATAATTCTCACTGATCGTGTATCATCTATGGAAGAATTGTACGCATCTATGCGTAAAGCAGAATCACTCACAATTTGTTGCGGAACATTATTTGATGAAAATAGGTAAAAATATTTTTAAATACATTTGTTTTATTCTGTTACAATTTTTTTGATATTAATTACAACTGAAAAAATGTATCATAATAGATTTCATCTACATTCACAATTACAAATAATTGATAAGTGTGGTGGATTTCTCATCGTTTTTCCAGATATGCCACCCAGTGTAGTGGAATCATCACACCAAATGAAAATTATCAGCGTCAGCAATTAAATCCTCGCTGTCGAGCGTGCCGCATACTTCGCCAAAGAATACAAGCAAACATGAGATATAAACGCGATTCGACACTTGCTTTTCGTATTAAACGAAAAAAGGAAATTTACCGACAACGATGTCATCGACTTATTAAGAAGGTATGATGTATTTATTTTTTAAATTGTTGTGTCGGCAACCTGTAGTCGTAACATTTGACGTAATATTAAAATTACTTCATATTTGTTACATATTTCATTTTAATATAATGTATTAAATTCCTAATTTATTAACTTCAATAAAATGCAGATGAACATAATAATTTCATTTCATTTTGAACGTATAATTTGTTACTAACTATTACCACAATTAAATAACTTTAATAGTTTTTTTTTATCATATATTTTATAATATTTCATCATTTTAAGGTTTAGACACCGTAGACTACTGACCTACCATACTTGACAAAAAACTGATGTACTTCTCACTGAAATATTTAAAAAAAAAGTGCAGTCATCTCAGTAATGATGGTCTGTATAAAGTTAAATGAATAATTTAATAATTTCATGATCCATTGTAATAAATGTTAATCGTAATTTGGAAGTATATTTTGAAGATTCGAGCCGCGTATAATAATTTATTGTATTATATTCGAAGTAAACTCTTGGCGTGCTGATTAAAAATAT
The DNA here is from genome assembly GCF_013357705.1 of Chelonus insularis. NCBI lineage: Eukaryota > Metazoa > Arthropoda > Insecta > Hymenoptera > Braconidae > Chelonus > Chelonus insularis. The sequence continues at coordinate 14,290 of NW_023276389.1, read as the reverse complement.
AATTATTATTTTTCAGCAAGAGATATTGCAGCAAAAATTAATGACAGCCAAAAAACGGTGTAGTGAACGTTCTGAAAAAATTTTAAAAGAGCAACTGACGCAATTGCCAGAGTCGCAACAGCTTGCTGTTTGGAGTTGTTTTGAAGCTGCTAAACATAAAAAGGTCAAAGGCCGAAGATACGATTTAGAATGGATCTATGAATGTTTGTCAATCAGGATGAAGGGCAGGAATATTTATAATTTTATTCGGGAACGTAATATTTTACCTCTTCCACACATCGAGACTCTTAATAGATATATTCAAAAAATTAGTTCTTCGGCTTATGGATTTCAACCAGCATTATTTGACTGCATGAAACAAAAAGCACAAGGAATGACACTATCAGAAAGAAGAGGGACTCTTATTATTGATGAAATAAAATTAAGTGAAGCAATAAATTTTGATATCCAAAAAATGAAATTCTCTGGTTTTGTTAATCTCGGACAATACACTTCAGAACGTGAAAAAAATGTTCCAGGGGATCATGCATTAGTTTTTATGTATGTTCCTTTTCGTGGACGATGGTTGCAAGCAGTAGCGGCTTTCATCTCTAAAAATTGTGCTACCAGTGCTGTTCTGCATACATTAATTATTGAGTGTATAATTTCATTAGAAAGTGCTAATTTCTTTGTGGATGTCATTACAAGTGACGGTGCCCAAAGTAATCGTGGAGTGTGGACCAAGTTTGATATTTCAGAGTCCATAATATCTTGTCAGCATCCTTGTGATACAAATAGATAATTATTCATGATATCGGACTTTTCTCATCTAATTAAATGTTTGCGAAACAGTATTAAATTGACTATTAAAATCTCTAAATTAATAACATATTATTTAATATTGTAAAAAAAAAATTATTGTATACGTGTTATAAGAAATGTATTTTCTCTATAATTTATATAAAATACATTGGATAAAAATTATATTTTGATATTTTCAATGTTATGTTATTCCTAAAAATAATATAACAATCATGGAAAGTGGTACTTATAAGCTAGATAATATAAGTTATTAAAATACCTAATAATTTAACATTAATATAAAATTTGAGTATACTTTAATTATTTTCAATTTCATTCAAACATTGTTCAATTCCTTCAAAAATAGGATTATTAATAATATAATTAATACTCTTGTTATAATAATGTTTAATTTTGTGTTTACTATCAATTTTTTTTCTATACAAAAAGTAAATTCAATTTTTTTATATTTTTAATTATGTATTTAAATATACCGGGAATTTCCCCCTCTACCTCGGTAACTTAGCGACCACAGTGCACTCTGCCCGCGAACGTTATTTTTTCAAAATTCCGGCTCAACTTTTATACACAGAGTTTGGACTCCTGTTCTATAGTCTTCATGAGTAAAGCCATGAAGACTCCTGTTCTATAGTCTTCATGAGTAAAGCCATGAAGACTCCTGTTCTATAGTCTTCATGAGTAAAGCCATGAAGACTATAGAACAGGAGTCCAAACTCTGTGTATAAAAGTTGAGCCGGAATTTTGAAAAAATAACGTTCGCGGGCAGAGTGCACTGTGGTCGCTAAGTTACCGAGGTAGAGGGGGAAATTCCCGGTATATTTAAATACATAATTAAAAATATAAAAAAATTGAATTTACTTTTTGTATAGAAAAAAATTGATAGTAAACACAAAATTAAACATTATTATAACAAGAGTATTAATTATATTATTAATAATCCTATTTTTGAAGGAATTGAACAATGTTTGAATGAAATTGAAAATAATTAAAGTATACTCAAATTTTATATTAATGTTAAATTATTAGGTATTTTAATAACTTATATTATCTAGCTTATAAGTACCACTTTCCATGATTGTTATATTATTTTTAGGAATAACATAACATTGAAAATATCAAAATATAATTTTTATCCAATGTATTTTATATAAATTATAGAGAAAATACATTTCTTATAACACGTATACAATAATTTTTTTTTTACAATATTAAATAATATGTTATTAATTTAGAGATTTTATAGTCAATTTAATACTGTTTCGCAAACATTTATTAGATGAGAAAAGTCCGATATCATGAATAATTATCTATTTGTATCACAAGGATGCTGACAAGATATTATGGACTCTGAAATATCAAACTTGGTCCACACTCCACGATTACTTTGGGCACCGTCACTTGTAATGACATCCACAAAGAAATTAGCACTTTCTAATGAAATTATACACTCAATAATTAATGTATGCAGAACAGCACTGGTAGCACAATTTTTAGAGATGAAAGCCGCTACTGCTTGCAACCATCGTCCACGAAAAGGAACATACATAAAACTAATGCATGATCCCCTGGAACATTTTTTTCACGTTCTGAAGTGTATTGTCCGAGATTAACAAAACCAGAGAATTTCATTTTTTGGATATCAAAATTTATTGCTTCACTTAATTTTATTTCATCAATAATAAGAGTCCCTCTTCTTTCTGATAGTGTCATTCCTTGTGCTTTTTGTTCATGCAGTCAAATAATGCTGGTTGAAATCCATAAGCCGAAGAACTAATTTTTTGAATATATCTATTAAGAGTCTCGATGTGTGGAAGAGGTAAAATATTACGTTCCCGAATAAAATTATAAATATTCCTGCCCTTCATCCTGATTGACAAACATTCATAGATCCATTCTAAATCGTATCTCGGCCTTTGACCTTTTTATGTTTAGCAGCTTCAAAACAACTCCAAACAGCAAGCTGTTGCGACTCTGGCAATTGCGTCAGTTGCTCTTTTAAAATTTTTTCAGAACGTTCACTACACCGTTTTTGGCTGTCATTAATTTTTGCTGCAATATCTCTTGCTGAAAAATAATAATTATATTTTTAATCAGCACGCCAAGAGTTTACTTCGAATATAATACAATAAATTATTATACGCGGCTCGAATCTTCAAAATATACTTCCAAATTACGATTAACATTATTACAATGGATCATGAAATTATTAAATTATTCATTTAACTTTATACAGACCATCATTACTGAGATGACTGCACTTTTTTTTAAATATTTCAGTGAGAAGTACATCAGTTTTTTGTCAAGTATGGTAGGTCAGTAGTCTACGGTGTCTAAACCTTAAAATGATGAAATATTAATAAATAGATGATAAAAAAAAACTATTAAAGTTATTTAATTGTGGTAATAGTTAGTAACAAATATACGTTCAAAATGAAATGAAATTATTATGTTCATCTGCATTTTATTGAAGTTAATAAATTAGGAATTAATACATTATATTAAAATGAAATATGTAACAAATATGAAGTAATTTTAATATTACGTCAAATGTTACGACTACAGGTTGCCGACACAACAATTTAAAAATAAATACATCATACCTCTTATAAGTCGATGACATCGTTGTCGGTAAATTTCCTTTTTTCGTTTAATACGAAAAGCAAGTGTCGAATCGCGTTTATATCTCATGTTTGCTTGTATTCTTTGGCGAAGTATGCGGCACGCTCGACAGCGAGGATTTATTGCTGACGCTGATAATTTTCATTTGGTGTGATGATTCCACTACACTGGGTGGCATATCTGGAAAAACGATGAGAAATCCACCACACTTATCAATTATTTGTAATTGTGATGTAGATGAAATCTATTATGATACATTTTTTCAGTTGTAATTAATATCAAAAAAATGTAACAGAATAAAACAAATGTATTTAAAAATATTTTTACCTATTTCATCAAATAATGTTCCGCAACAAATTGTGAGTGATTCTGCTTTACGCATAGATGCGTACAATTCTTCCATAGATGATACACGATCAGTGAGAATTATTTCTGATCGATGTGGCATTACAAGCTAGAATAATGACATACAATATTTAAAGTCAATTTGTTTCAATTATGTTCTATATAAATTTGATTGTAATTTAATTATTATTATAATTAATTAAAATTATCTAATTTTAGTCTATTTACTTATTCTTAGTTTATATGATTTATTTTTCTTTGTTATTTATTTAAATTATTTATTGTAATTTTATTTATTGAACATACAAATTGCGTTTATATTCTTACCGTAACAGAAAGATCAGCTGTTACTCGTAATCTTAATTTTTCCAACAAGCTACCTACATCGAGATGAATCAAAATCATATCCGATGATTGTACATAGTAACACCAACGTTCTGGTAGAACTGCCGAAAACGATGATACTACTTGCTCTAGTGACAATTCATTTGGTAAAGCTAATGAAACTGCAGATAAAGATGATGCAGTTTGCTCTAGCAACACTTCATTTGGTATAATCTGCAAAAATAAACAATTATTTTTATTTTCAAATATTTTCAGTTTAATAATTTTCAATGTTATCTTAAACTTTTACCTCATCGCATTCCATTTGGGAAACTGATGGCTCAACAGACTGCTCCAATAGTAGTCCTGTTGGCTGTAAATTTTCAGTGTCAACTAGAAGAATTTGCTCTTCTTGAATAAATTGTTGATCAAAAATTTGTTGTTCTGATAGCGAACACGATTGTTCTTCTTCAGTAGACTTTAAGAATAAAAATATTTATTAATTAATTTTTTTTCTTCTTATATATAAAAAATTACGTTAAGGGATTGGTTAAATACCTGATTGCAATTCATCGATTGCTGATTTTGACATTTTTCTTCTCTAAGAGGAATCGCGTTATCAGTTAATGCCACCTTTCATTTTCTATGAAAATAGACTCCCCATTGATCAGAACTGATTTGCCCTTTACGATATATTCATCCAAAAAATGAAGTTCACAGACACGATCACTGTCTTTAAGTTCTTGTTGAAGAGCATTTACCCACAGTTGACGTCGAATATGACACTGTAAATTAATTTTAAGTAGCATTGTAAATAAATTTCATCTAAAAAACTCACTCCAAATGCAATGAGTGATACTCACTTTTGGAACTTGAAAGAGTGTTCTTTTCCGTAAACCTTTAGCTTTGCGTTTCCGCTCATCATCTGAATGACCGCTTTTGCATCCTTGCACAACACAACATTTTGTCATTTTTACACAATTTAAAAAATTTACAATTTATCACAACATTTTCCACTTAGCAAAAGGTTAGCTAAATTCAATGACGTCTTCTTACTAACTTCGCGCGTCTTACATGCTGCTAAATTCACTCGGTACACTACGTAATTCAGCGCTACTGGTGGCTGGTTTTAGAACCCTTGCTCTAAAAAATTTTATGTACGAATTTTCCGTATGAGAGGCCCCAGAGTTTGGACTCCTGTTCTGTAGTCTTCATGAGTAAAGCCTTGGATTCGAACGGGAGGCATATTTTTATGTCTCTTGGCTAGATGGTTGTATGCCCAGAATTATACACTCGGCGTCATTAAGGCTGGGCTGAAGTCAGAAAGTTTCCCGGAGTTGACTTTACGCCCTCGCGTTGTGCGGCGAAAGGCCGAAGCTCGATATCAATTGAAATTGAGTAGGTAACAGGGAAATCGTTCGAAAAATGATAATTTTCAGGGATGCACTACAAAAAGGGAGCCTTAGGGCACCAAGAAATTCACAAATTTCAGAATAATCTGTTCCGAGCAAGACAGAGCAGAGAATGTATATATCTATCTCCGTCTTATTTTTTAGAGAAGATTGCGAGTTTGAACAGTTGACCAGCAAGCACATACCCCACCCTCTGTTACCAAGCCGGAAGCTTATGATATCTAAACGGAAACAAAGCAAATGAAAATATGCTCGCTCTGTAGTCAGAAGGTTCGACAGTGATTTTACCGAACGGTGTTCGATTCAAATTGCGGCAAAATTTTTTTTTTATTTAAATTGCATGTAATTGCAATTTTATCATGCCAAAAATGAGTTCTAAATTTCAATTTTTATGTAAAATTATTTTTTAATTAATCAATGACAAATGAGAAAATATTTGAACAGGGCCATTGCCCTTTTTTTGTACAAATACATTAAGGCTGGGCTGAAGTCAGAAAGTTTCCCGGAGTTGACTTTACGCCCTCACGTTGTGCGGCGAAAAGCCGAAGCTCGATATCAATTGAAATTGAGTAGGTAACAGAGAAATCGTTCGAAAAATGATAATTTTCAGGGATGCACTACAAAAAGGGAGCCTTAGGGTACCAAGAAATTTACAAATTTCAGAATAATCTGTTCCGAGCAAGACAGAGCACAAAATATATCTATCTATCTCCGTCTTATTTTTCAGAGCAGACTGCGAGTTCGAACAGTTGACGAGCAAGCACATTCCCCACCCTCTGTTACTAAGCCTGAAGCTTACGATATCTAAACGTAAACAAAGCAAATGAAAATATGCTAGCTCTATAGTCAGAAGGTTCGCCAGTTATTTTACCGAACGGTGTTCGATTCCAATTGCGGCAAAATTTTTTTTTTATTTAAATTGCATGTAATTGCAATTTATCATGCCAAAAATGAGTTTTAAATTTCAATTTTATGTAAAATTTTTTTTCAATTAATCAATGACAAATGAGAAAATATTTGAACAGGGCCATTAACCTTTTTTTGTACAAATACATTGATAATAGCCTTTTTTAACAACTTATTAATAATAAAAAATTGTTTAAAACAATCCGCGGCGAGTTCCGATACTCGCCGGCAAGCTCGACCCCCACTTTCTGTGCCCAAGCCTGTAGCTTATAATTTTCAAGCATCATTTATATAGTTGGGACTATAATAGCTCAGTGGTTAGAGCCCCGACCTTTTATTTTGCTGGGCAGGGTTCGATCCCAGTCATAGGCAATGTTTTTTTCTGTTCTTGTTCAAGTGACTTTATATACTATAAATCAATTCATATATTTATTACATTATTCTTCCAATTAATTACGAAAAAAACTTGTTTTTCTGAAAATAAGCTGAGGGTGAGGAACGAGTTTACTATGAATTCTCTTTTTTAGAAATGTTGTCTTTAAAAGACACTAGGAATTGATTTCAACTTATACAAACAACCAATTATTGTATTTATATAAATTTTAATGAAAAAAAAAATTGGCTATAACTGGGATCGAACCCTAATCGGTAAAATGAAAGCTTGGTGTTCTACTCACAGAGCTAACATATTATCTCTGACATCATGTTTATGTTTATAAATTGTATAATGCAGGCTTGAGTACGAAGGGTGGGGATAGAGTTTGCCGGCGAAGTGCCGGAAATCCCCGTGGATTATTTCAACTACTTCTAAATATTCTAAATTGCTTAAAAAAAGCTACGTTCATATAGCTATAGTAAAAAAGTGTTTATAACCCTGTTCATGTTTTCCGACTCGGCGTCGATAAATTACATAAATAATTGTGAAAAAAAAATCAAATCGTTGGTAAGAATTCATTTTAGCATGTTAATATTATAATTACATGCAAATCTAACAAATGAAAAAGAAAAAAAAAACTACCATGACTGGAATCGAACCCTGCCCATCAAAATGAAAGATCGATGCGCTAACCACCGAGCTATTATGATACAAAACATTTATATATGCTCAAAATTATAAGCTGCAGGCTTGGGCATAGAGAGTGGGGGTAGAGCTTGCCAGCGAAGTGCCGGAACTCGCCACGGATTGTTTAAACTACTTTTCAATGTTGATAATAATATGATTAACTTGTTAATAACATAACATTGTTAATACATGTAAAGATGTATAAGTTGTTAAACACAGGCTATTATCAATGTATTCATACAAAAGAAAAGTTTATGGCTCTGTTCAAATATTTTCTGACTTAGTGTCAATAAATTCAATGAGTAAAGAGAAAAAAAAATCAAATCATTATAATGGATCAATTATGGCATGTCAATATTATAATTACATGCTAATCTAACGAATAAAGTAGAAAAAAACAATTGGTTATGACTGGGATCGAACCCTGCCCGGCAAAATAGAACTCTGACGCCCTAACCACATGGCCAGCATGATCTCGATATTGAGTTATGTATATTTGTTTTTACACTACATGCTTGGATACGCCGACTTGGAATGAGCTTCCTTATTAACATTTATACCTAATAAAAATGATAATAATGGATGAGTATATGTATTTGAAGTTATTTGCAGGTATTATATTAATAATGTTAAATGAGTATCATCATTTTTATTTATCCTAACTGCAATAGTCATCAAAGTGTAGGGGCATTGTAAAGTGATACACTATGTTACACCACATACATATATTACCCGTACACACACATACAGAATTTACTCGCCAAAATGCAGGGCACCATCAGTTCGGATACGGATTGAGCATTTTTTCATATGGATGACTGAGGTCATCTGCGAGCATAATGCTGTCACCTATCAGAATTTTTCCAAACTAATTTTCCGGAGAATATCATCTGGAATACAAGATTTCTAATTATTTCTAAATTATTCAATTTTACACTATGAATTGATTGTTTTTTAACATTCAGACAGTGGCAAGGACTGACGCAAACACGAATTTTGGGCTCCAAATTGGGCAGTTGAACAGGATTTATATGTAGCAGTGTCGTCAATGAGATGGCACTGCAGTCGAAACCGGACTGTGTAGAGCAGTATCAGATACAAACTGGAAGGGATTCGGAGGGCGGCAGTTATAGGAGCGCTCCCCCTTGTGAAGCAATGGCAATACCTCGAGCGCAGCTTTAATATACGTATGATTTTGCATTGTTCGTGAATGAGCGCATAGCTCCGAGGTAGACGAGTTTGAGATTGCCAGACTTCATCTGTTGAGTTCGAGGTCCCCGGCCGTGCTGTGTTTATAATGTTTTTATAGCCTGTAGTAATATCATTCGACGTCTGATTTATAGGTACTGAGTTGGCACTTTCGCAAATATATATCAGGCATCACAATTTCTTTTTTATAATAAGCCGCCAATTAACAAAAAACATTACATTTCATAGTTTCAATATCACACCTGATTCGTCTAAAAAGTTATGTTTTTTTGCTGCTTTCACACACACTAAAATCTCGCCAACACAATTATTTCCCTACGCCAGACGTTAGTATGCGCTCACGTCCAGAGCGCGGACTCCTGGCATCCTGCAAGTCGCAGCTTAAATGTAAATTGTTGGCACTATCGATGCAGCACGTCGCGGCAGCAGGTGACGTCGGTCTTCGGAGCTTCGAACTTTTACTTTTGGAGGTTCGAGCCCAGGGTCTTGTTGCGTCTTTTCTATACACGTGTATTTTTCCTGTTGTATTATAATTCAAACAGGTTAGCATCTTCGGACTTCAAGAGCGGAACCGTAAAATAATCGTCAAAGTGAGTTACGTAAGAATGCGTATAAAAAAAATTACAAACATGCAAAAAATGCAGATGTAGCATAACGAATCTGCGCACTGAGTTATACGTGAATCCGAGTCGCCTTGCCAACTACCCTTTCGAAACTCTACATGACATCAAGAAGCATGTTTTAGAACATCTCAAAGTCGTCTCGTCGCCTGTCGATTCGTCGGCTAGTAGGCCAGGATCGTTCATTTATTTCTCCTCGCATCTCTCTCCCTCGATCTTTTCCCGCATGCCTTATGAAACATGCCGTATCCTTCTGATCCAGATGTGGTTCGCCTTATTCCCTCTTTTGCACCTTGTCCTCTCGTCGCTCGGTGCAATACGCCCGAGGAACGGTGATAGACGTATATCGCCCAGGAGAGGATAGGGTATTAAGAGAAGGATTGAAATGGTTGAAGGATTAAAAAAATGGATACCTTATAAACTATAATTAAACGTCTAAATGTATAGATAAGAGTAATAATACCATACCGAGCTCATGTGTTGTAAATATAGCCATCTAAATAGGAGAGAGAAGGAATCCTCATCAGCATACAACATGAGCGGCAAGAAGTTAGTATAAAAACAGGTTTAGTAAAAAAACTGATAATAATAGAGAGAAATGCTTAAAGTCTGTAATGTATTTGTTTTTCATTCCAGCCACGTCTTCACGACTGCACTCCTCCGACAGTCCCCTGCTTCTGCTCCCAGACTGTAGTCTGCATGAACATACAGACTATATCATCCGTGGTCACACTACTTACTCATGACTTTTCTGACTTTTAGCCGGTATTAAACGGTCATCGGTTTGTATTTACACGTTTTCGTTTTTTACTATCCCGTTCTCCTTCCCGATTCATCCATTTTATGTTTTGAATAGTGAACGTGCGAACAATAAATTAATAATGAATCGCGATGCTTCTGGCATGGTTCTTCTCCAACATTTTTATCTATTTCTTCGATTTTATCGTGAATGTTTTTGTTTCAACGTTTCGAAATATTCGGTAGATGCAGTATTTGTGGGAATTTCTATTGTAAATATGTTGTAAGCCTCTTTTATTATCTTATAAAACCTATCGGAGGGTACGATAGGTGGCCGAATTTTTTACGTCTAAGGTACAATATGCCTTCCAAAAAATTATAATTCCGCTTCATTGTTTAATTGATCATCTTTTTTTGTTTAAATTTGCATCGAGTGTTCGCAATCGAATTTCGCAAATAAGCGATTGAGTAAATAACCCGCGACATAATGACTGCACAAATTCAAGGGTTGGTGGAGAAAGCGCTATTGTACTATCTGCACTGGTAACTTCTTCTCGCTCAGTCTTTCATCATTCTTCGCTGGATTTCCTCATCATCCACGAGCACTAGCTGTCTCTTCAGTCTCATCTCTCATCGCTATCTATCGCTTCCTCACACATCACTATCTATCAGCTTCATCCCTCATGACTATCTATCTTCTTTTTCGTCTTTCCTCCCCATACGAGCTATTTCTATATTATGATGGCTACCAAATAAAACGACATATCTATCGATTCTTTGCTCACGGTAATTTTCTTTGACGCTGCAATTTTTCGCAAAAGATTTAATCCGCTGCCTTCATCATCAAGATGGAATGTGCAGCGCTTTTGGTGCTGACATTAACCCGAGCGATCATGCTGTAGTGCAATTATGTCTAAATTGCATCGCTGGACGATTAACATGATTTCCCGAACGGCGGCGTAGGCGTGCCGAAATAAATTTCTAACAACCCTGATATAGGAGAGCGCGATGTAGAGACATAAGTGCTCGTCGTTAAGAATACTTGTGCAAGAATGTAATAGCGTGTTAGTGATTTCAATTTCAAACGGACGGTCTGCATGGTGTAATTCGCAGTTTATTGTCCGCATATTCACGCATGATAATAGCACCCACTTGATAGCGATTCTTCTATAAATTCCTTTACCTTCGCTTGAGGTAGCAGTGAAATCCGCGTCGCATGGGTTTCGTCAGCTCGAGATTTGGCATTTAGGCAGTCAAATAAATCGCATTCATATGAGTCACACAAAATCGTGCTGTTATTTGCAAAGAGCATTTGGATCAGGCGTAATGATAATGTGCGCAAAACCTGTTTTTATTAACGCCGCGGAAACGGTAGCGCTAACATATTTGGCGTTGGCAATGATACGACCGCATCTTGCGTGTCCCATTAATTGTGGAAAAACTGTCTCGCTCGCTTAATTTCGTTGCGCGCGCGCGACCAAAATACCGCTTCATATTTAAATAATATCGTTGATGACACTCACGATACTCTACAGACACCGATTTACAGGATATCATCAGCTCTATCCATCGAGTTCTTATCGATTTAGATACGAAAGGGGAGGAGCACGCAGTTAGAAATAAATTTTCCTATTTTCTACAGACATGAACGAACGGCTCTGCTCGCTAATCCCGAGTAACTTTATGCGTCCTTTGATTATTGGGCATGCCCGATATTTGGTCACAAACCATAATACCGAACGTTAATACCAGCGTGCTAAGCATCTTCATCATAGCAGCTGAATAGAGAATCGACTAATTTTTCGCCTTTTGAGCGTCAGTTTGAATTGTGAGAGTCAAATACGCGACGCCTGGTTGCTTCCACGAGCGATGTTAGACCGCGCAATCATACACCCGAGAGCATTCAGTTCGCACGTGTTTGATATTCGATCGTCCTCGCTGGCTTCGAGATCTTCGAGTGCCTTCACCGCATATACGCAGGCTTCGATCGTGAATTCCAATCTATGATGGCCATTTCGTCCCACATCAATACATGCATCACGCGTTCCGGATTGAGCATCGTTTGGGTTTTCGCATCTTAGCCGATTGCATATATCGGTTTCGAAACCAGTAATTACGATTTAGCTCATTACCGCACGCTGCGGATCGTGAAGTCCAGACTACGAGTAACCAATGTTTTACTGTTTGGCGAATGGACTACGATAGGCTTTGGGGGACGACGTAATATAATGAAACTGCAAAGCGGTGTTCTTCGCGACGTCCATACAATCCGCGTTTTTAGATACTGCGCGGTTTCAATTGCATTTCAAATAAATAAGCTTGTTGTTCGAATCTAATATTTCGAGGCAGCATTAATATGGTAACGGTGTCGGGTCCATGTTTTAACTTTGTTTTCGCTATCAATTTCTAATTTGAGCTATTTGATTTCGCTTATATTATTCATTGAAGACGTGTGATTCTGTTTATAAAACTTTTTCGCGAAGACGCCGAATACGACTTTGTAGGGAGGTTGGATGATGATACGCGATGTTTCCCATTTATCTTTGGACATCGCGTCGAATTACTTGTTAGCTAATCGGACTGATTACTAACAGCTGAGACGGGTTTGGCCCAATTTCCCTTCGCGTCCTTGCGGCTTACTCTCTCTTCGCGGTCTCCTGTAGTTACTAGCGTTTCGGTTCCGACTTCTCGGCGATTTTTTGAAGCTCCCTCGCGGTTTAGGTCTCGTAAATTATTTGAAAGGACATTCATTCACGAGAAAGTCATGTGTGGTATGAACCCTGTGTGAATTTTTCCGGCCTTGCCCAGTTGGCTTACCCTCCAATAAATGCGTCACCGGTAGCAAAAGGTTCCGAGCATAGCGTTGCTTTTTACGTTGCAATGGTAACTCCAGCAAATCGTCCATTTCCGCACGACCAATCCAATCATAACACTGAAATAATTAAAGAAAATAGAATACAATAACAATTTATGAGCCCAACGCAGGAAATGGGATATATCTAATAATAGGTCAGAGTGTAATAATATATATACAGAAGTAGCAGAAACCCGCGACTTTCGTCCGCGTTGTTTGTAAATCAAAAAATATCAATGTTGTCACTGTGATGAAAAATTTAAATTTCGCATGCAATTATTTTATTACAGAAAAGAAATACATATAACGAAAAAAAAAAACAATAATTAAAAAAAAAAAATTATTTTTTCATGAAATTTATTTCACCTTACTTCTCCGGCCTTTGAGCTAAAAAATAGGGTTACTAACATATCGTTGAACTTGCACGGTTTTTAACATCATGATGTAATGGTAACGAATTCCTGAGGTATTTAACACAAAAAAAAATTGTACATTATGTTAATTAGTTTTGTTTTTTTAGCTGATATCAATACAGAAAACATTTTATTCTCAGGTTTCTTCCCTTCAAAGTTATGGTCAAGCAACGTCATCATGACATATTTTGACGATCTATTCGGCGGAGAATTACCGTTCAAGTTTGGTAGAGATTATGAATTTTTCTTCAATTGGAATATTCATACTTTGTGATTCGTACTTTCTTGATTATTATTATTAAAAAATAAATATTTTTATTTTTTACAAAGGGTTCTATGAACCTACCTTCTAGCCATAAACGATCCCGCTGCTTTAGAATTACTCCTACCTGCACTAATAGCTGGGCCTGACCGCATAGTCCCAGTCAATGAGGGAAATTGGGATAATTTTGGTTTGCTGCGGCCAAAGTGATGATTTAATAGATGACTAGATCGAAATTTTTGCGAGACAACGATGGTGTAGGATCTAAAATGTTTGGCACGCAAGGGGGGGAGTAAACGCGAAAAACCGCTCCCCATCGCGATTTCTTTCTCGATTTTCTATCATAAATAAGGAAACAGGTTTTTAAATAAAAGTTGTTTCGAAATTATCCTTTTTCATAACACAGTACTGACCACGTTTTTCCTCTCATATGCTAATAAAAAGTTTATTCGTGACTGAAATATAATCCAGGCCCAGCCATAAGAGTTGTGGGCAATAAAAAGCTCGATGGCATTGGATTCCTCATGCCAAAATCTATAAATCATGTCCGTTAAGAATTTTCATCTTAAAACAATTAATTTACAAAGTTTTGTACATAGAAAGTTGAAAAAGTATTCCACCATATATCTAACCCGAAGTGGCACGCGCATAGCTCACTAACGAGACGCACACAAGTGTAACTTCACGGACGCGCACACACATCTCATGAACTTGTATTTTTATT